>NW_026045170.1:107500-120000 GCF_943734845.2 Anopheles funestus
ATGCAGCCCCCTGGGGGACCACGGCACTTTACACCGGGTATGGTGTATGCGCAACCTACAGATAACAATAAACCCCTTATGCGTGTGTAAACCGATGTTGGGCTGCTCAACATCTTTCATGGTTACATCACTTGCACCAGAACCCACGGTGCCGATTTGGTAATATGTTGTACATTTACTCTCAAGATGTACGCTTCGGCCCCTTATTCAGGGGCTCAAGCTATTACCAGCAAGAACAATCCTCATCCAGACTTGAACTCGAAACACCCGGAGGCGAACGGTTTAACTAATAAGTGCACCAGTCTTGAATCCATGCGTCGGTGGAAACAATGCCGGCGTGTTGCATGTATTAGCTCTGAACTTAGCGAGTGATTGCCTTGCAGCTGTCATACTGAGCGTAGAGCGTGATTATCGCTCACTTGAACCATGTTGAATGGCTCTTTGGTGTAGGGTAAGGCACCAATTTGTTGGGGCGTAACGGTCACCACCAACTTAAGACTTGCTTATAGGTATTTCAACGTTTTCAACTCTTAAATCGACCGTGTTTCATTATCATCTCTTCTTCTTATTAAATGCATAGAGTTCGTTCCATTGGGTAGTTCGCGTGGCGAACGGTTTGATGCAGCCCCCCGGGGGGGACCACGGCACTTTACACCGGGCATGGTGTATGCGCAACCTACAGATCACCAATATATTTGTGATCGATAATGCACACTTCTTACACGACTGACCAGTCGACAGCGCTGCCTTCCTATTATGCGTGTGTAAACCGATGTTGGGCTGCTCAACATCTTTCACGGTTACATCACTTGCACCCGAACCCATGGTGCCGATTTGGTAATATGTTGTACATGGTCTCAAGATGTACGCTTCGACCCCTTATTCAGGGGCTCAAGCTATTACCAGCAAGATCAATCCTCATCCAGACTTGAACTCGAAACACCCGGAGGCGAACGGTTTAACTAATAAGTGCACCAGTCTTGAATCCATGCGTCGGTGGAAACAATGCCGGCATGTTGCATGTATTAGCTCTGAACATAGCGAGTGATTGCCTTGTAGCTGTCGAACTGAGCGTAGAATGTGATTATCGCTCACTTGAAAGGGTCAAGCCCTTTCGAGTCGTCCGGTTTTTACGCCAGACGACTCGGTTCACCATCTTTCGGGAAGGGACCGTCTCGGTCGCAAGCTGCTCCGGTCCCCAAACAACCTGCGACAAATGATAGGAAATGCCGACATCAATACGTGTTCAGTTTGGTTTATCGCTCATAGGTCTTTTTGACCATCGATCCCTGATTATAACTCTCAATTAAACAGTCAGGAGAGTAAGGCATGCCCATCGATATCTCATCGACAGGCGATACCGCAAGAACGGCCAACGACACATCAGGTGATCGATTATTGCTACGACTTTTGCTTAATCGTTTCCACTCCTTAGAGAAAGAAACCCCCGGGGACCGTCTCGGTCGCAAGCTGCTCCGGTCCCTAAACAACCTGCGACAAATGATAGGAAATGCCGACATCAATATGTGTTCAGTTTGGTTTATCGCTCATTGGTCTGTTTGACCATCGATCCCTGATTAAACTCTCAGTAATCCAGTCGGGAGAGTAAGGCATGCCCATCGATATCTCATCGACAGGCGATACCGCTTGAACGGCCAACGACACATCAGAGGATCGTATCTTGCTACAACTTTTGCTTAATCGTTTCTTCTCCTTGGAGAAAGAAACCCCCGGGGACCGTCTCGGCCGCAAGCTGCTCCGGTCCCTAAACAACCTGCGGCATCAAATGATAGGAAAAGCCGACATCAATACGTGTTCAGTTTGGTTTATCGCTCATTGGTCTTGTTTGACCATCGATCCCTGATTAATACTCTCAATTAGAAGGTCGGTAGAGTAAGGCATGCCCATCGATATCTCATCGACAGGCGATACCGCATGAACGGCCAACGACACATCAGAGGATCGTATCTTGCTACAACTCTTGCTTAATAGTTTCCACTCCTTGGAGAAAGAAACCCCCGGGGACCGTCTCGGCCGCAAGTTGCTCCGGTCCCTAAACAACCTGCGGCATCAAATGATAGGAAAAGCCGACATCAATACGTGTTCAGTTTGGTTTATCGCTCATAGGTCTGTTTGACCATCGATCCTAGAATTCAACTTTCGAGTAAGGCATGCCCGTCGATATCTCATCGATAGGCGATACCGGTAGAACGGCCAACGACACACATCTAGGATCGCATTTACTCTTCCTTGGATGGATAACCAATACCCTAGGACCGTTTCATCGCGAGCTGCTCCGGTCCTCAAACAACTCGCGAACCACCGATAGGATGATATTAGGAATGGCCGACTTTCATCCTTTAACTCTCAGTTCTGCTTACCAAAACATAGGTACTTGGACCTTAAAGACCACTATATGTTCCCCGATCGGGGGCAATCGGAACGTCTATCCATCATCAACATCGTTTCACTCATTCCGAACCACCAAATTGGACAGACAGTACCATATTCACCAACCGATTGCTTCAACTTCGCAAACTGTATGGTAAGTTCTACTAATTTCACATCTTACCATCGACTAATAGTGCATAAATCCACTTGGAAATCACTTTTCCTTGGTCCTCGGACCTTCTACGACAACGTCCAACAAATATCCGAAGTCGTTTCCCAACTTAGACCAAGCATTTCGTATCTTTACTTCTAATCGATTTTTTCTCTCATAATTGACGATCAAAATCTAAAAACCACATTTTGAGCCAGAAGCAGTCGTCCGATCGTCCTGGGGGTAGTCTCAATCGATTTAGAAGGGCCCAATTCATAAAGATACGTACTCAGTCAAATTCATGCTTCTGGCTCACCTACCCCCTATATAGAAAACGAAAGCGTACAGGCGTGGAAAACGTGCCATTTTTCTCCATCACGGACTTTTTTTTTCTCGTTGCACCGACTCTAGTAAAAAAGTGAAATTTTTTACTAGTTACCAACTTTTGCAAATTATCATCGGATATCACTTTTCATGGTCTATAGTAAGTTCTTATCACGTTTTAGTAGTTTTTGAAAAAAAAATTTTTTTGAACTTTTCAAAATTTTTCAAAACAAAGTTTTTGTAGGCGGTTTTGTGTATGGAGGGTTACTAGTCTCGGGGTCACTGTTTGACCAAAAAACCACTATATATCATTCGAAAGGTAATTTCAAGGGCTACAAAAAATTGTTCTACGGCACCCCCCTCCGACGTCTAGTATTCGAGTTATTCGCCAAAAACCATCACTTGAGCGATTTTTCGTTCAGGGTACCCGACTCTAGTAAAAAAGTGAAATTTTTCTCGATTGACCAAGTGTTGCAAATGACCATCGGATTTCACTTTTTATGGTCTATAGTGAGTTCTGATCACGATTTGGTACTTTTTGAAAAAATTTTTTTGACGCACTTTTCAAAATTTTGCAAAACCAAAACTTTTTAGGCGGTTTTGTGTATGGAGGGTTACTAGTCTCGGGGTCACTGTTTGACCAAAAAACCACTATATATCATTCGAAAGGTAATTTCAAGGGCTACAAAAAATTGTTCTACGGCACCCCCCTCCGACGTCTAGTATTCGAGTTATTGGCCAAAAACCGCAACTATAGCGGTTTTTCGTACAGGGTACCCGACTCTAGTAAAATGATGCGATTTTTACTAGTCTAGGAACTTTTTGGTCAAAAAATCAAGTATATGTCATTCGATAGATAATTTCAAGGGCTACCAAAAATTGTTCCACGACACCCCCCTGCGACGTCTAGTATTCGAGTTATTAGCCAAAAACCGCAACTTAAGCGGTTTTTCGTCCAGGGTACCCGACTCTAGTAAAATGATGCGATTTTTACTAGTCTAGGGAACTTTTTGGCCAAAAATCAAGTATATGTCATTCGATAGATAATTTCAAGGGCTACCAAAAATTGTTCCACGACACCCCCCTCCGACGTCTAGTATTAGAGTTATTAGCCAAAAACCGCAACTATAGCGGTTTTTCGTCCAGGGTACCCGACTCTAGTAAAATGATGCGATTTTTACTAGTCTAGGGAACTTTTTGGCCAAAAATCAAGTATATGTCATTCGATAGATAATTTCAAGGGCTACCAAAAATTGTTCCACGACACCCCCCTGCGACGTCTAGTATTCGAGTTATTAGCCAAAAACCGCAATTATAGCGGTTTTTCGTCCAGGGTACCCGACTCTAGTAAAATGATGCGATTTTTACTAGTCTAGGGAACTTTTTGGCCAAAAATCAAGTATATGTCATTCGATAGATAATTTCAAGGGCTACCAAAAATTGTTCCATGACACCCCCCTGCGACGTCTAGTATTCGAGTTATGGGCCAAAAACCATTCATACTTGAGCATTTTGCTCATTTTGCCTGTACGGGTACCGGGGACTAGTAAAATCAGGCCAATTTTACTAGAGTAGGGGTCCTTTTTGGTCAAAAAAACAACTTTTGCTCGTTCGATAGGGAATCGATAGGGCAACAAAAAATCGTTCTACGACCCCCCCTTCCGATGTCTAGTATTCGAGTTATGGGCCAAAAACAGTTTATAGCTAATTTTTCACTCGATTTTTCACCAAGTATCGCACATTACTCCGGTTCTATACATTGGATCGTCAATCTTTAAGATTTTATGGGTAGTTCCAACTGTTTGCTACATTTCATCCATACATCACCAACCGATTCAATGTCTGTGCTAGAAGTTATTAGAGGAATAAAAAAATTTACCCTTGGCTTTGGACCGTACAATTTTACCCATTTTTGGCCCATATTTGCCCCATAGCTCCGCCGGTATCCAAGATATGGCCACACTTTCTTCTGGCCATGGGTAGATGGCACTTGTGGCTAGATTTCTTCCATGCACCACTAATCGCTACCATGTCTGTGGCCGGAGCTATTCACGAAAGCGCCTCGCGCACTTGGTCGGATTTTTGGTCCAACTTGCACCATTTTTGGCCCATATTTGCCCCATAGCTCCGCCGGTATCCAAGATATGGCCACACTTTCTTCTGGCCATGGGTAGATGGCACTTGTGGCTAGATTTCTTCCATGCACCACTAATCGCTACCATGTCTGTGGCCGGAGCTATTCGACGAACAACCATCGCATTTACCTAGGTACTTTTTCGGATTTTTGGTCCAACTTGCACCATTTTTGGCCCATATTTGCCCCATAGCTCCGCCGGTATCCAAGATATGGCCACACTTTCTTCTGGCCATGGGTAGATGGCACTTGTGGCTAGATTTCTTCCATGCACCACTAATCGCTACCATGTCTGTGGCCGGAGCTATTCACGAAAGCGCCTCGCGCACTTGGTCGGATTTTTGGTCCACCTGGCACCATTGTTGGCCCGTATTTGCCCCATAGCTCCGCCGGTATCCAAGATATGGCCACACTTTCTTCTGGCCATGGGTAGATGGCACTTGTGGCTAGATTTCTTCCATGCACTACTAATCGCTACCATGTCTCTGGCCGGAGCTATTCACGAAAGCGCCTCGCGCACTTGGTCGGATTTTTGGTCCAACTTGCACCATTTTTGGCCCATATTTGCCCCATAGCTCCGCCGGTATCCAAGATATGGCCACACTTTCTTCTGGCCATGGGTAGATGGCACTTGTGGCTAGATTTCTTCCATGCACCACTAATCGCTACCATGTCTGTGGCCGGAGCTATTCACGAAAGCGCCTCGCGCACTTGGTCGGATTTTTGGTCCACCTGGCACCATTGTTGGCCCGTATTTGCCCCATAGCTCCGCCGGTATCCAAGATATGGCCACACTTTGTTCTGGCCATGGGTAGATGGCACTTGTGGCTAGATTTCTTCCATGCACCACTAATCGCTACCATGTCTCTGGCCGGAGCTATTCGACGAACAACCATCGCATTTACCTAGGTACTTTTTCGGATTTTTGGTCCAACTTGCACCATTTTTGGCCCATATTTGCCCCATAGCTCCGCCGGTATCCAAGATATGGCCACACTTTCTTCTGGCCATGGGTAGATGGCACTTGTGGCTAGATTTCTTCCATGCACCACTAATCGCTACCATGTCTGTGGCCGGAGCTATTCACGAAAGCGCCTCGCGCACTTGGTCGGATTTTTGGTCCAACTTGCACCATTTTTGGCCCATATTTGCCCCATAGCTCCGCCGGTATCCAAGATATGGCCACACGTTCTTCTGGCCATGGGTAGATGGCACTTGTGGCTAGATTTCTTCCATGCACCACTAATCGCTACCATGTCTGTGGCCGGAGCTATTCACGAAAGCGCCTCGCGCACTTGGTCGGATTTTTGGTCCAACTTGCACCATTTTTGGCCCATATTTGCCCCATAGCTCCGCCGGTATCCAAGATATGGCCACACTTTCTTCTGGCCATGGGTAGATGGCACTTGTGGCTAGATTTCTTCCATGCACCACTAATCGCTACCATGTCTGTGGCCGGAGCTATTCGACGAACAACCATCACATTTACCTAGGTACTTTTTCGGATTTTTGGTCCAACTTGCACCATTTTTGGCCCATATTTGCCCCATAGCTCCGCCGGTATCCAAGATATGGCCACACTTTCTTCTGGCCATGGGTAGATGGCACTTGTGGCTAGATTTCTTCCATGCACCACTAATCGCTACCATGTCTGTGGCCGGAGCTATTCACGAAAGCGCCTCGCGCACTTGGTCGGATTTTTGGTCCACCTGGCACCATTGTTGGCCCGTATTTGCCCCATAGCTCCGCCGGTATCCAAGATATGGCCACACTTTCTTCTGGCCATGGGTAGATGGCACTTGTGGCTAGATTTCTTCCATGCACTACTAATCGCTACCATGTCTCTGGCCGGAGCTATCCACGAAAGCGCCTCGCGCACTTGGTCGGATTTTTGGTCCACCTGGCACCATTGTTGGCCCGTATTTGCCCCATAGCTCCGCCGGTATCCAAGATATGGCCACACTTTGTTCTGGCCATGGGTAGATGGCACTTGTGGCTAGATTTCTTCCATGCACCACTAATCGCTACCATGTCTGTGGCCAGAGCTATTCACGAAAGCGCCTCGCGCACTTGGTCGGATTTTTGGTCCACCTGGCACCATTGTTGGCCCGTATTTGCCCCATAGCTCCGCCGGTATCCAAGATATGGCCACACTTTCTTCTGGCCATGGGTAGATGGCACTTGTGGCTAGATTTCTTCCATGCACCACTAATCGCTACCATGTCTGTGGCCGGAGCTATTCGACGAACAACCATCGCATTTACCTAGGTACTTTTTCGGATTTTTGGTCCAACTAGCACCATTTTTGGCCCATATTTGCCCCATAGCTCCGCCGGTATCCAAGATATGGCCACACTTTCTTCTGGCCATGGGTAGATGGCACTTGTGGCTAGATTTCTTCCATGCACCACTAATCGCTACCATGTCTGTGGCCGGAGCTATTCGACGAACAACCATCGCATTCACCTTCTCGTTGCACTTCTTCGGGAATTTGGTGCAACCAAGTTTTCACTATAACTTGGTCATTTTCCGTCCATCGGACATGCGGTTTTGGGTGTCGATACTTGACACCGCGCGCTACAATATGTTCCTCCACGACCATGTGGTCCGATGCTTCCAACAGGAGCTATTCGAGGAGTACCGATTTTTCACCATTAAAAATGCTCGTTTTTGCACCAACTTTTGCCTATAACTCAGGCTGTATCGATCGGATCTTCAATCTTGAAAAAGTTTTGGATAGGTGGCATCAAATGCTACATTTCGTTCTTCCACGTCAACTTTGTCCGATGTCTAGCAAAAAAGTTATTCGCGAACCAAGTCCAGAACCCATGCAATGGCTGCCCACATTGCATACATCACGGCGGTTAACTCTCGTTACTCTATACCGAGGACTTGGTACTTTTTCAGGCATTCGTTGCTACTTCTCGGTTCATGATATTCGTTTACGGTCTTCACTAGGGCATTTGGTGCTCCTTATCGGTTCATGATATTCGTTTACGGTCTTCACTAGGGCATTTGGTAATGGGCTTCCCACTTTCTACTGATCGATCCATACTCACTTGCGTGCACCTAGCCTAGGAAGGTTTCCTATGGCTTCCCATCTTTCTACTGATCGATCCATACTCACTTGCGTGCACCTAGCCTAGGAAGGTTTCCTATGGCTTCCCATCTTTCTACTGATCGATCCATACTCACTTGCGTGCACCTAGCCTAGGAAGGTTTCCTATGGCTTCCCATCTTTCTACTGATCGATCCATACTCACTTGCGTGCACCTAGCCTAGGAAGGTTTCCTATGGCTTCCCATCTTTCTACTGATCGATCCATACTCACTTGCGTGCACCTAGCCTAGGAAGGTTTCCTTGGGCTTCCCATCTTTCTACTGATCGATCCATACTCACTTGCGTGCACCTAGCCTAGGAAGGTTTCCTATGGCTTCCCATCTTTCTACTGATCGATCCATACTCACTTGCGTGCACCTAGCCTAGGAAGGTTTCCTTGGGCTTCCCATCTTTCTACTGATCGATCCATACTCACTTGCGTGCACCTAGCCTAGGAAGGTTTCCTATGGCTTCCCATCTTTCTACTGATCGATCCATACTCACTTGCGTGCACCTAGCCTAGGAAGGTTTCCTTGGGCTTCCCATCTTTCTACTGATCGATCCATACTCACTTGCGTGCACCTAGCCTAGGAAGGTTTCCTTGGGCTTCCCATCTTTCTACTGATCGATCCATACTCACTTGCGTGCACCTAGCCTAGGAAGGTTTCCTATGGCTTCCCATCTTTCTACTGATCGATCCATACTCACTTGCGTGCACCTAGCCTAGGAAGGTTTCCTTGGGCTTCCCATCTTTCTACTGATCGATCCATACTCACTTGCGTGCACCTAGCCTAGGAAGGTTTCCTTGGGCTTCCCATCTTTCTACTGATCGATCCATACTCACTTGCGTGCACCTAGCCTAGGAAGGTTTCCTTGGGCTTCCCATCTTTCTACTGATCGATCCATACTCACTTGCGTGCACCTAGCCTAGGAAGGTTTCCTTGGGCTTCCCATCTTTCTACTGATCGATCCATACTCACTTGCGTGCACCTAGCCTAGGAAGGTTTCCTATGGCTTCCCATCTTTCTACTGATCGATCCATACTCACTTGCGTGCACCTAGCCTAGGAAGGTTTCCTTGGGCTTCCCATCTTTCTACTGATCGATCCATACTCACTTGCGTGCACCTAGCCTAGGAAGGTTTCCTATGGCTTCCCATCTTTCTACTGATCGATCCATACTCACTTGCGTGCACCTAGCCTAGGAAGGTTTCCTATGGCTTCCCATCTTTCTACTGATCGATCCATACTCACTTGCGTGCACCTAGCCTAGGAAGGTTTCCTATGGCTTCCCATCTTTCTACTGATCGATCCATACTCACTTGCGTGCACCTAGCCTAGGAAGGTTTCCTTGGGCTTCCCATCTTTCTACTGATCGATCCATACTCACTTGCGTGCACCTAGCCTAGGAAGGTTTCCTATGGCTTCCCATCTTTCTACTGATCGATCCATACTCACATGCGTGCACCTAGCCTAGGAAGGTTTCCTTGGGCTTCCCATCTTTCTACTGATCGATCCATACTCACTTGCGTGCACCTAGCCTAGGAAGGTTTCCTTGGGCTTCCCATCTTTCTACTGATCGATCCATACTCACTTGCGTGCACCTAGCCTAGGAAGGTTTCCTTGGGCTTCCCATCTTTCTACTGATCGATCCATACTCACTTGCGTGCACCTAGCCTAGGAAGGTTTCCTTGGGCTTCCCATCTTTCTACTGATCGATCCATACTCACTTGCGTGCACCTAGCCTAGGAAGGTTTCCTTGGGCTTCCCATCTTTCTACTGATCGATCCATACTCACTTGCGTGCACCTAGCCTAGGAAGGTTTCCTTGGGCTTCCCATCTTTCTACTGATCGATCCATACTCACTTGCGTGCACCTAGCCTAGGAAGGTTTCCTTGGGCTTCCCATCTTTCTACTGATCGATCCATACTCACTTGCGTGCACCTAGCCTAGGAAGGTTTCCTATGGCTTCCCATCTTTCTACTGATCGATCCATACTCACTTGCGTGCACCTAGCCTAGGAAGGTTTCCTATGGCTTCCCATCTTTCTACTGATCGATCCATACTCACTTGCGTGCACCTAGCCTAGGAAGGTTTCCTTGGGCTTCCCATCTTTCTACTGATCGATCCATACTCACTTGCGTGCACCTAGCCTAGGAAGGTTTCCTATGGCTTCCCATCTTTCTACTGATCGATCCATACTCACTTGCGTGCACCTAGCCTAGGAAGGTTTCCTATGGCTTCCCATCTTTCTACTGATCGATCCATACTCACTTGCGTGCACCTAGCCTAGGAAGGTTTCCTTGGGCTTCCCATCTTTCTACTGATCGATCCATACTCACTTGCGTGCACCTAGCCTAGGAAGGTTTCCTATGGCTTCCCATCTTTCTACTGATCGATCCATACTCACTTGCGTGCACCTAGCCTAGGAAGGTTTCCTATGGCTTCCCATCTTTCTACTGATCGATCCATACTCACTTGCGTGCACCTAGCCTAGGAAGGTTTCCTATGGCTTCCCATCTTTCTACTGATCGATCCATACTCACTTGCGTGCACCTAGCCTAGGAAGGTTTCCTATGGCTTCCCATCTTTCTACTGATCGATCCATACTCACTTGCGTGCACCTAGCCTAGGAAGGTTTCCTATGGCTTCCCATCTTTCTACTGATCGATCCATACTCACTTGCGTGCACCTAGCCTAGGAAGGTTTCCTATGGCTTCCCATCTTTCTACTGATCGATCCATACTCACTTGCGTGCACCTAGCCTAGGAAGGTTTCCCTTTGGTACCGACTTCCATCTACGCACTCGATATAACCTAGGTACTTGGTACCGATGATGGTTAACACTCAAGCATTTCTTGCATCCTGCGTGCAAGGTACCAATTTTCACTTCTCAGGTGCGTTTATGAGCCCGCATTAATCCAATATCGCTCTGATGGCCTTTCTTATTATTTCATCCGATAGCCCTTGCCAAAAGCTACCAAAAGTTCCTCCACGGCCATGTGCTCCGACGCTTAGTTTAGGAAATATTCGAAAAAATTCAAAATAGGAAGCATTTTCTTATTGGAAAATCACCTTAAATCGATGGCCATTTTTTGGGCAAAAACTTTAACGTCTTCCCGACTTTGCGGGAATTGCGAATTTTAGGCACCCAGAGAAAATCTTTTACTTTAAGGGGGCGGCCGCGAAGTTGCCCAAAGTCTCGGACACAAAAATTCTCAAGTTCCCCACTCTAGTAAATCGCCCTATGAGTATCTCCTGGCCCGCGAGCTCTGCGAGCGGGCCAGCTTCGGCGATTTTTGCCTTTTCGCCTAGGCGGTTCTTCTACGAAATTGGTCCACAGCTTTTGCTCAGAAAGCTAGCATTTGTTGCAACAGTTAGGTACTTGGTACCACATTTTGGTATCCATTTGGGCATTTGTGGCAACTACTCGGTACTTTGGCCCACATTTCGCTCTACTCGGGCTTCTATGGTGGTACTTGTCGGTACTTCTGGCCAACTTAGGCCAATTGGGTGCAACTTGTGGGTACTCTGTGGGTACTTTAGGGCGTATTGTGTCTTTCGGGTGAACCTTCGCTATACTTCATGGGTACTGATGGCCAACTTAGGAACATTCAGTGCAACCTTTGGGCCTAAGGAAATTTGTCCAACTCTTTGGACTTAGAAAATTTTCTGGACTTAGAAAATTTTCTGGACTTGTAAAAATTTTCAAATGTTCAATTTGGCCCACATTTCGCTCTACTCGGGCCTCTATGGTGCTACTTGGCGGTACTTTTGGCCAACTTAGGCCAATTGGGTGCTCTTTGTGGGTACTCTATCGGTACTTTTGGCCAACTTAGGCCAATGGGGTGCTATATGTGGGTGCTCTATCGGTACTTTTGGCCATGTTAGGCCCATTCGGTGCTATATGTGGGTGCTCTATCGGTACTTTTGGCCATGTTAGGCCCATTCGGTGCTATTTGTGGGTACTCTATCGGTACTTTTGGCCAACTTAGGCCCATGGGGTGCTCTTTGTGGGTACTCTATCGGTACTTTTGGCCATGTTAGGCCCACTCGGTGCTATTTGTGGGTACTCTATCGGTACTTTTGGCCATGTTAGGCCCACTCGGTGCTATTTGTGGGTACTCTATCGGTACTTTTGGCCAACTTAGGCCAATGGGGTGCTATATGTGGGTGCTCTATCGGTACTTTTGGCCATGTTAGGCCCACTCGGTGCTATATGTGGGTGCTCTATCGGTACTTTTGGCCATGTTAGGCCCATTCGGTGCTATTTGTGGGTACTCTATCGGTACTTTTGGCCAACTTAGGCCAATTGGGTGCTCTTTGTGGGTACTCTATCGGTACTTTTGGCCATCTTAGGCCCATTCGGTGCTATTTGGGGGTACTCTATCGGTACTTTTGGC
>NW_026045170.1:125000-150000 GCF_943734845.2 Anopheles funestus
CGGGCCTATCACCCTCTCTGGGTAGATGAGCCACCTTCAAGTTGAACTTGAACTGTTTGCACCGTGCATAGTAGATAATGGTCGTTCCAGTACACGGAATCGGACAGGTGCAGTTACACACCGTCCCTACGTGCTGAGCTTCTCCCGTTTCGCTCGCAGCTACTCAGGGAATCCCGGTTGGTTTCTTCTCCTCCCCTTATTAATATGCTTAAATTCTGGGGGTTGTCTCACATCACTTGAGGCCTACAACAAAATCAGTCACATTCCATTCGTTTCGAACCCGGGGCATAGCGAACCGATATATACGCAACAACACTTCACACACACACACACACGGATTGGGCAATTTACGGTCATTTTTGAATCAACGATGGCCCCCCCGAGCACGTTGTCCGAATATCACTCCAATAAGGACAACGAGTTCCGCTCGGCATCGTTTTGATTCGATCTCTCAACAACAACTCCCGGTCGACTTGGTCGACTTGGACCCACGATGTCTCCCCCCGAGCATGTCGAGCCAACTGCACCACTATTGTATTGGACAACATGTTCCCCTCGGGCATCGATGGGTTAATCATGCACCACTATTATAAAACCCTTTGACGTTTTCCCCCAAGCACGTTGATCCAGTATTACGACGGATACGGTCAACGAAATCTTGGACATCAAAGAGGTTTTCGATTGAATTTCCCCATGTTTCACAACGTACTCTTAGCGGTATCCTACGATACGTCTCACTCTATTTGTGTGTGTGCGCGTTTACGTGCGTGCGATTTATGCGGTTCACCCCTTTACTTTCAGCGCCCTGCGGTCCCAACAAAGGTCCCGAGCACGCCATTATGCACAGTGTGGAAGCGTGTTTCCCCCACGACACTAGACGGGCTGCTCGCCATAGTGTTCTATTGTGGCACGCTCCACCCTGAAGTTTGGTTTGTTGTATATCAAGGAATTGATAGGCACTCAAGAATGTGTGCATCGGCCGGGTTTAATCGTCCGACGCGCAATATGCGTTCAACTTATCGGTGTTCATGTGTCCTGCAGTTCACATTGTGACGCGCATTTAGCTGCGGTCTTCATCGATCCATGAGCCGAGTGATCCCCTGCCTAGGGTTTTATAGTAAGGTTCCCAATGTAACACAATCCCGGTGGTACGTCCAAAGACTAACTTTGTGACTAAGTTGTCTTTATTACCCAATAGTCCCAGGCCTTGTGACTTGTGGCTCATGTCTACGCCCATGGCCACCATTCGCTAAGATAGTTTTGAAGTCACTTTGAAGGCCCAGGAACAACTCTCTTAGCACATCGGTTAACCTGGCGCCGCAGTCAACTCATGTGCTTGGATCGGATCGAGCTATTGAGTATTGGGCCTGCATACTCGCTCATCCGTATCCTTTGCGTACCGCCCCATGGCCCTTGTATGTCTGCACCACAGTTCCTGTTCGTTCCGTGCCTATGGCCGGATACGTATTGCACATCGGTATACCTGTCGCTACTCAGGCAACTCGTGTGCGTGGATTGGATCGAGAACATGGTGTGTGCCCCATGTTATAATTGATAGTCCATATCCACTTTATAGGTTAAAGTCATAAGTTGTGATTGCACAACCATTCTTCATAAGAGTTTAATCACTCTTCAACTAACTTTCGTTCTGGTGTCTTGGTATCAAATCGCGTAAGACACAAGATTCTACTGGCCAAATAGAATCTAGCACATTGGTTAACCTGGCGCCGCAGTCAACTCATGTGCTTGGATCGGATCGAGCTATTGAGTATTGGGCCTGCATACTCGCTCATCCGTATCCTTTGCGTACCGCCCCATGGCCCCGTCCTTAGAGTTAATGACTAGTAGGCTTAACTCTTTGTATGTCTGCACCACAGTTCCCGTTCGTTCCGTGCCGTGGCCGGATACGTATTGCACATCGGTATACCTGTCGCTACTCAGGCAACTCGTGTGCGTGGATTGGATCGAGCTCATGGGGTGTGTAGAGATTCCATGTTATAATTGCAAGTCCATATCCACTTTATAGGTTAAAGTCATAAGTTGTGATTGCACAACCATACTTCATAAGAGTTTAATAACTCTTCAACTAACTTTCGTTCTGGTGTCTTGGTATCAAATCGCATAAGACACAAGATTCTACTGGCCAAATAGAATCTAGCACATTGGTTAACCTGGCGCCGCAGTCAACTCATGTGCTTGGATCGGATCGAGCTATTGAGTATTGGGCCTGCATACTCGCTCATCCGTATCCTTTGCGTACCGCCCCATGGCCCCGTCCTTAGAGTTAATGACTAATAGGCTTAACTCTTTGTATGTCTGCACCACAGTTCCCGTTCGTTCCGTGCCGTGGCCGGATACGTATTGCACAACAGTAGATACCATCACCTGACGTATCTAACACACCACTATTGTAACTCGTCGTCGAAGGACCTTTCAAGTGCCTGATGGCCAGGGGAGCTCTTACACGGCACGGAGACACAGTGATGCTCGCCCATCACAGTGTACAACGATCGAGTTTGCTTAAGTGTCTGGGTACCTACACACCAGACACAATGCAATGGCCACGGATCCACACAAGGCACATCACATGCAGAAAGCTTCACCAGATTATGACACATACCACACTCTTGTAACTCGTCGTCGAAGGGGCGTTCAAAGTGCCTTACGGCTAGGGGAGATCTAGCACGGCACGGAGACACAGTGATGGTTGCCCATCAAAGTGTACAACGATCGAGTTTGCTTTCCGCGCAAGCGTTCTAAGTGTCTGGGTACCTACACACCAGACACAATGCAATGGCCACGGATCCACACAAGGCACATCACATGCAGAAAGCTTCACCAGATTCTGACACATACCACACTCTTGTAACTCGTCGTCGAAGGGGCGTTCAAAGTGCCTTACGGCTAGGGGGGATCTAGCACGGCACGGAGACACAGTGATGGTCACCCATCAAAGTGTACAACGATCGAGTTTGCTTTCCGCGCAAGCGTTCTAAGTGTCTGGGTATCTAAGCACCAGACACAATGCAATGGCCACGGATCCACACAAGGCACATCACATGCAGAAAGCTTCACCAGATTCTGACACATACCACACACATGCAACTCGTCGTCGAAGGGGCGTTCAAGTGCCTTACGGCTAGGGGAGATCTAGCTCGGCACGGAGACACAGTGATGGTCACCCATCAAAGTGTACAACGAACGAGTTGGCTTTCAACAAATTCTGACACATAGCAAGCGAGCGACCGAGCTACACCGAAGGCAGCCCATGGTTGGTCACTCGCGGACGATCATCAGTAATGATCCTTCCGCAGGTTCACCTACGGAAACCTTGTTACGACTTTTACTTCCTCTAAATCATCAAGTTCGGTCAACTTCAGCCATGCCAGCTGCAGCTCACGAAGGAACCGCGGAAGGTAAGCCTCCAGAAACCTCACTAAATAATCCATCGGTAGTAGCGACGGGCGGTGTGTACAAAGGGCAGGGACGTAATCAGCACTAGCTAATGACTAGTGCTTACTAGAAATTCCAGGTTCATGGGGACCGTTGCAGTCCCCAATCCCGACTAGATGGGCATTTTAGTGATTTCCCGTTCCTCTCGGAATGGGGGCGCCTATTGGCGAGAACACGCTGCGACCCACATTGTAGCACGCGTGCAGCCCAGAACATCTAAGGGCATCACGGACCTGTTATCGCTCATTCTCAGCTTGCTAAACACAAGTTGTCCCGCTAAGCAGGGCAAACGTAGCCGACGACCGCCCGTGAAGGCGCCGCCCGGCTGTAACGTCAGGTGCGCCCGGAGGCGCACTGCTGACAGCGTTCTAGTTAGCATGTTTGAGTCACGTTCGTTATCGGAATTAACCAGACAAATCATTCCACGAACTAAGAACGGCCATGCACCACTACCCTTAAATTTGAGAAAGAGCTATCAATCTGTCTTACCTCGATAAGTTTGGACCTGGTAAATTTTCCCGTGTTGAGTCAAATTAAGCCGCAAGCTCCACTTCTTGTGGTGCCCTTCCGTCAATTCCTTTAAGTTTCAACTTTGCAACCATACTTCCCCCGGAACCCGATTTTGGTTTCCCGGAAGCGACTGAGAGCACCGAATAGGGGTAGCGTCTCCCAATTGCTAATTGGCATCGTTTACGGTTAGAACTAGGGCGGTATCTAATCGCCTTCGATCCTCTAACTTTCGTTCTTGATTAAAGAAAGCATCCATGGCAAACGCTTTCGCTTCAGTTGGTCCTACGACGGTCTACGAATTTCACCTCTCGCGCCGTAATACCAATGCCCCCAACTACTTCTGTTAATCATTACCTCTAGGTTTCTGACAAACCAACGAAATCGTATAAACCGAGGTCATATTCCATTATTCCATGCAAGATTATTCTCGGCCAACGCCAACCCCACGGGGGGGCCGGACGCTTTGTCTTAGCCTGCTTTGAGCACTCTAATTTGTTCAAGGTAAATGTGAGTATCTTGAGCACCATGAGGAGCCCGTGCCGGAGTTAACCGGTAGCACGGTACTCGTTCACAGAGTAACGCCCAAGTACACCATTGTGAGTCGCAGCCGTGAGCGCGCGCACGAACGGCCCCGGCGTGTAACCGGGCGCCCGTGGCGGTCACGTGTCTGGACGGGCAATCAACTTCGAACGTTTTAACCGCAACAACTTTAATATACGCTAGTGGAGCTGGAATTACCGCGGCTGCTGGCACCAGACTTGCCCTCCACTTGATCCTTGTTGAAGGATTTATACTCAACTCATTCCAATTATGGACCATCGTTAGAGAGGTCCATATTGTTATTTCTCGTCACTACCTCCCCGTACTGGGATTGGGTAATTTACGCGCCTGCTGCCTTCCTTGGATGTGGTAGCCATTTCTCAGGCTCCCTCTCCGGAATCGAACCCTGATTCCCCGTTACCCGTCGCAACCATGGTAGTCCTCTACACTACCATCAATAGTTGATAGGGCAGACATTTGAAAGATCTGTCGTCAGTCGACAAGCGACCATACGATCTGCGTCCTTATCCAGACTTCAACTCAAGCCGCCCGGAGGCGATTGGTTTAACTAATAAGTGCACCAGTTCAGCTACCCGCGAGGGCAACAGTCCCGGCATGTTGCATGTATTAGCTCTGGATTTTCCACAGTTATCCAAGTAACTAGTGGTAGGATGATCTTGTGAATTATAGCTGTTATACTGAGCCTTATGCGGTTTCACATTCATTTATGTTTGTACTTAGACATGCATGGCTTAACCTTTGAGACAAGCGTATATTACTGGTAGGATCAACCAGAATTCGTTCCACTACAGACACACACTCGCTTAGTGGGAAATAAATTTCCACACAACTCTCTCTCTCTAGAACCATATGGAATGGCTCTTTGGTGTTGGGTAAGGCACCAATTTGTTGGGGTGTAACGGTCACCACCAACTTTAAGTTTGTTAGGGCACAACGGAAACCACTAACTAAACTTTAGGAAACTAAATTTCCTCACACATTATCTCTCACCATATTAGCACTAGGTGCTATCCACGATTGTACAACGTTTCAACTCTTGAATCGACCGTAGGGCCGCGGAATTGCTTCCGGGCCCCTATTCTCGCTATTAATTGTTCATCTCTTTCAATACATCGAGTTCGTTCCATTGGGTAGTTCGCATGGCGAACGTTTTGATGCAGCCCCCTGGGGGACCACGGCACTTTACACCGGGTATGGTGTATGCGCAACCTACAGATAACAATAAACCCCTTATGCGTGTGTAAACCGATGTTGGGCTGCTCAACATCTTTCATGGTTACATCACTTGCACCAGAACCCACGGTGCCGATTTGGTAATATGTTGTACATTTACTCTCAAGATGTACGCTTCGGCCCCTTATTCAGGGGCTCAAGCTATTACCAGCAAGAACAATCCTCATCCAGACTTGAACTCGAAACACCCGCAGGCGAACGGTTTAACTAATAAGTGCACCAGTCTTGAATCCATGCGTCGGTGGAAACAATGCCGGCGTGTTGCATGTATTAGCTCTGAACTTAGCGAGTGATTGCCTTGCAGCTGTCATACTGAGCGTAGAGCGTGATTATCGCTCACTTGAACCATGTTGAATGGCTCTTTGGTGTAGGGTAAGGCACCAATTTGTTGGGGCGTAACGGTCACCACCAACTTAAGACTTGCTTATAGGTATTTCAACGTTTTCAACTCTTAAATCGACCGTGTTTCATTATCATCTCTTCTTCTTATTAAATGCATAGAGTTCGTTCCATTGGGTAGTTCGCGTGGCGAACGGTTTGATGCAGCCCCCCGGGGGGGACCACGGCACTTTACACCGGGCATGGTGTATGCGCAACCTACAGATCACCAATATATTTGTGATCGATAATGCACACTTCTTACACGACTGACCAGTCGACAGCGCTGCCTTCCTATTATGCGTGTGTAAACCGATGTTGGGCTGCTCAACATCTTTCACGGTTACATCACTTGCACCCGAACCCATGGTGCCGATTTGGTAATATGTTGTACATGGTCTCAAGATGTACGCTTCGACCCCTTAAGGGCTCAAGCTATTACCAGCAAGATCAATCCTCATCCAGACTTGAACTCGAAACACCCGGAGGCGAACGGTTTAACTAATAAGTGCACCAGTCTTGAATCCATGCGTCGGTGGAAACAATGCCGGCATGTTGCATGTATTAGCTCTGAACTTAGCGAGTGATTGCCTTGCAGCTGTCGAACTGAGCGTAGAGCGTGATTATCGCTCACTTGAAAGGGTCAAGCCCTTTCGAGTCGTCCGGTTTTTACGCCAGACGACTCGGTTCACCATCTTTCGGGATACAAGTTGACTAAGTGGTACCACTACACTTATCAACTTTCGATTTGGTAATCCTCATCCAGCTTCCTTTCTGGAGGTCCCGAGGATTACCAATTGGGCTGTCATACTGAGCTCATATATTGGAGATCGATAATGCACACTTCTTACACGACTGACCAGTCGACAGCGCTGCCTTCCTATTATGCGTGTGTAAACCGATGTTGGGCTGCTCAACATCTTTCACGGTTACATCACTTGCACCAGAACCCATGGTGCCGATTTGGTAATATGTTGTACATGGTCTCAAGATGTACGCTTCGACCCCTTAAGGGCTCAAGCTATTACCAGCAAGATCAATCCTCATCCAGACTTGAACTCGAAACACCCGGAGGCGAACGGTTTAACTAATAAGTGCACCAGTCTTGAATCCATGCGTCGGTGGAAACAATGCCGGCATGTTGCATGTATTAGCTCTGAACATAGCGAGTGATTGCCTTGTAGCTGTCGAACTGAGCGTAGAATGTGATTATCGCTCACTTGAAAGGGTCAAGCCCTTTCGAGTCGTCCGGTTTTTACGCCAGACGACTCGGTTCACCATCTTTCGGGAAGGGACCGTCTCGGTCGCAAGCTGCTCCGGTCCCCAAACAACCTGCGACAAATGATAGGAAATGCCGACATCAATACGTGTTCAGTTTGGTTTATCGCTCATAGGTCTTTTTGACCATCGATCCCTGATTATAACTCTCAATTAAACAGTCAGGAGAGTAAGGCATGCCCATCGATATCTCATCGACAGGCGATACCGCAAGAACGGCCAACGACACATCAGGTGATCGATTATTGCTACGACTTTTGCTTAATCGTTTCCACTCCTTAGAGAAAGAAACCCCCGGGGACCGTCTCGGTCGCAAGCTGCTCCGGTCCCTAAACAACCTGCGACAAATGATAGGAAATGCCGACATCAATATGTGTTCAGTTTGGTTTATCGCTCGTTGGTCTGTTTGACCATCGATCCCTGATTAAACTCTCAGTAATCCAGTCGGGAGAGTAAGGCATGCCCATCGATATCTCATCGACAGGCGATACCGCTTGAACGGCCAACGACACATCAGAGGATCGTATCTTGCTACAACTTTTGCTTAATCGTTTCTTCTCCTTGGAGAAAGAAACCCCCGGGGACCGTCTCGGCCGCAAGTTGCTCCGGTCCCTAAACAACCTGCGGCATCAAATGATAGGAAAAGCCGACATCAATACGTGTTCAGTTTGGTTTATCGCTCATAGGTCTGTTTGACCATCGATCCTAGAATTCAACTTTCGAGTAAGGCATGCCCGTCGATATCTCATCGATAGGCGATACCGGTAGAACGGCCAACGACACACATCTAGGATCGCATTTACTCTTCCTTGGATGGATAACCAATACCCTAGGACCGTTTCATCGCGAGCTGCTCCGGTCCTCAAACAACTCGCGAACCACCGATAGGATGATATTAGGAATGGCCGACTTTCATCCTTTAACTCTCAGTTCTGCTTACCAAAACATAGGTACTTGGACCTTAAAGACCACTATATGTTCCCCGATCGGGGGCAATCGGAACGTCTATCCATCATCAACATCGTTTCACTCATTCCGAACCACCAAATTGGACAGACAGTACCATATTCACCAACCGATTGCTTCAACTTCGCAAACTGTATGGTAAGTTCTACTAATTTCACATCTTACCATCGACTAATAGTGCATAAATCCACTTGGAAATCACTTTTCCTTGGTCCTCGGACCTTCTACGACAACGTCCAACAAATATCCGAAGTCGTTTCCCAACTTAGACCAAGCATTTCGTATCTTTACTTCTAATCGATTTTTTCTCGCATAATTGACGATCAAAATCTAAAAACCACATTTTGAGCCAGAAGCAGTCGTCCGATCGTCCTGGGGGTAGTCTCAATCGATTTAGAAGGGTCCAATTCATAAAGATACATACTCAGTCAAAATCATGCTTCTGGCTCACCTACCCCCTATATAGTAAACGAAAGCGTACAGGCGTGGAAAACGTGCCATTTTTCTCCATCACGGACTTTTTTTTTCTCGTTGCACCGACTCTAGTAAAAAAGTGAAATTTTTTACTAGTTACCAACTTTTGCAAATTATCATCGGATATCACTTTTTATGGTCTATAGTAAGTTCTTATCACGTTTTAGTAGTTTTTGAAAAAAAAATTTTTTTGAACTTTTCAAAATTTTTCAAAACAAAGTTTTTGTAGGCGGTTTTGTGTATGGAGGGTTACTAGTCTCGGGGTCACTGTTTGACCAAAAAACCACTATATATCATTCGAAAGGTAATTTCAAGAGCTACAAAAAATTGTTCTACGGCACCCCCCTCCGACGTCTAGTATTCGAGTTATTGGCCAAAAACCATCACTTGAGCGATTTTTCGTTCAGGGTACCCGACTCTAGTAAAAAAGTGAAATTTTTCTCGATTGACCAAGTGTTGCAAATGACCATCGGATTTCACTTTTTATGGTCTATAGTGAGTTCTGATCACGATTTGGTACTTTTTGAAAAAATTTTTTTGACGCACTTTTCAAAATTTTGCAAAACCAAAACTTTTTAGGCGGTTTTGTGTATGGAGGGTTACTAGTCTCGGGGTCACTGTTTGACCAAAAAACCACTATATATCATTCGAAAGGTAATTTCAAGGGCTACAAAAAATTGTTCTACGGCACCCCCCTCCGACGTCTAGTATTCGAGTTATTGGCCAAAAACCGCAACTATAGCGGTTTTTCGTACAGGGTACCCGACTCTAGTAAAATGATGCGATTTTTACTAGTCTAGGAACTTTTTGGTCAAAAAATCAAGTATATGTCATTCGATAGATAATTTCAAGGGCTACCAAAAATTGTTCCACGACACCCCCCTGCGACGTCTAGTATTCGAGTTATTAGCCAAAAACCGCAACTTAAGCGGTTTTTCGTCCAGGGTACCCGACTCTAGTAAAATGATGCGATTTTTACTAGTCTAGGGAACTTTTTGGCCAAAAATCAAGTATATGTCATTCGATAGATAATTTCAAGGGCTACCAAAAATTGTTCCACGACACCCCCCTCCGACGTCTAGTATTAGAGTTATTAGCCAAAAACCGCAACTATAGCGGTTTTTCGTCCAGGGTACCCGACTCTAGTAAAATGATGCGATTTTTACTAGTCTAGGGAACTTTTTGGCCAAAAATCAAGTATATGTCATTCGATAGATAATTTCAAGGGCTACCAAAAATTGTTCCACGACACCCCCCTGCGACGTCTAGTATTCGAGTTATTAGCCAAAAACCGCAATTATAGCGGTTTTTCGTCCAGGGTACCCGACTCTAGTAAAATGATGCGATTTTTACTAGTCTAGGGAACTTTTTGGCCAAAAATCAAGTATATGTCATTCGATAGATAATTTCAAGGGCTACCAAAAATTGTTCCATGACACCCCCCTGCGACGTCTAGTATTCGAGTTATGGGCCAAAAACCATTCATACTTGAGCATTTTGCTCATTTTGCCTGTACGGGTACCGGGGGACTAGTAAAATCAGGCCAATTTTACTAGAGTAGGGGTCCTTTTTGGTCAAAAAAACAACTTTTGCTCGTTCGATAGGGAATCGATAGGGCAACAAAAAATCGTTCTACGACCCCCCCTTCCGATGTCTAGTATTCGAGTTATGGGCCAAAAACAGTTTATAGTTAATTTTTCACTCGATTTTACACCAAGTATCGCACATTACTCCGGTTCTATACATTGGATCGTCAATCTTTAAGATTTTATGGGTAGTTCCAACTGTTTGCTGCATTTCATCCATACATTACCAACCGATTCAATGTCTGTGCTAGAAGTTATTAGAGGAATAAAAAAATTTACCCTTGGCTTTGGACCGTACAAGTTTACCCATTTTTGGCCAGTATTTGCCCCATAGCTCCGCCGGTATCCAAGATATCGCCACACTTTCTTCTGGCCATGGCTAGATGGCACTTGTGGCTAGATTTCTTCCATGCACCACTAACCGCTACCATGTCTGTGGCCGGAGCTATTCACGAAAGCGCCTCGCGCACTTGGTCGGATTTTTGGTCCAACTTCACCATTTTTGGCCCATATTTGCCCCATAGCTCCGCCGGTATCCAAGATATGGCCACACTTTGTTCTGGCCATGGGTAGATGGCACTTGTGGCTAGATTTCTTCCATGCACCACTAATCGCTACCATGTCTGTGGCCGGAGCTATTCACGAAAGCGCCTCGCGCACTTGGTCGGATTTTTGGTCCAACTTGCACCATTTTTGGCCCATATTTGCCCCATAGCTCCGCCGGTATCCAAGATATGGCCACACTTTCTTCTGGCCATGGGTAGATGGCACTTGTGGCTAGATTTCTTCCATGCACCACTAATCGCTACCATGTCTGTGGCCGGAGCTATTCGACGAACAACCTGCGCATTTACCTAGGTACTTTTTCGGATTTTTGGTCCAACTTCACCATTTTTGGCCCATATTTGCACCATAGCTCCGCCGGTATCCAAGATATGGCCACACTTTCTTCTGGCCATGGCTAGATGGCACTTGTGGCTAGATTTCTTCCATGCACCACTAATCGCTACCATGTCTGTGGCCGGAGCTATTCGACGAACAACCATCACATTTACCTAGGTACTTTTTCGGATTTTTGGTCCAACTTGCACCATTTTTGGCCCATATTTGCCCCATAGCTCCGCCGGTATCCAAGATATGGCCACACTTTCTTCTGGCCATGGGTAGATGGCACTTGTGGCTAGATTTCTTCCATGCACCACTAATCGCTACCATGTCTGTTGCCGGAGCTATTCGACGAACAACCTGCGCATTTACCTAGGTACTTTTTCGGATTTTTGGTCCAACTTCACCATTTTTGGCCCATATTTGCACCATAGCTCCGCCGGTATCCAAGATATGGCCACACTTTCTTCTGGCCATGGGTAGATGGCACTTGTGGCTAGATTTCTTCCATGCACCACTAATCGCTACCATGTCTGTGGCCGGAGCTATTCACGAAAGCGCCTCGCGCACTTGGTCGGATTTTTGGTCCAACTTGCACCATTTTTGGCCCATATTTGCCCCATAGCTCCGCCGGTATCCAAGATATGGCCACACTTTCTTCTGGCCATGGGTAGATGGCACTTGTGGCTAGATTTCTTCCATGCACCACTAATCGCTACCATGTCTGTGGCCGGAGCTATTCACGAAAGCGTCTCGCGCACTTGGTCGGATTTTTGGTCCAACTTGCACCATTTTTGGCCCATATTTGCACCATAGCTCCGCCGGTATCCAAGATATGGCCACACTTTCTTCTGGCCATGGGTAGATGGCACTTGTGGCTAGATTTCTTCCATGCACCACTAATCGCTACCATGTCTGTGGCCGGAGCTATTCGACGAACAACCATCGCATTTACCTAGGTACTTTTTCGGATTTTTGGTCCAACTTGCACCATTTTTGGCCCATATTTGCCCCATAGCTCCGCCGGTATCCAAGATATGGCCACACTTTCTTCTGGCCATGGGTAGATGGCACTTGTGGCTAGATTTCTTCCATGCACCACTAATCGCTACCATGTCTGTGGCCGGAGCTATTCACGAAAGCGCCTCGCGCACTTGGTCGGATTTTTGGTCCAACTTGCACCATTTTTGGCCCATATTTGCCCCATAGCTCCGCCGGTATCCAAGATATGGCCACACTTTCTTCTGGCCATGGGTAGATGGCACTTGTGGCTAGATTTCTTCCATGCACCACTAATCGCTGCCATGTCTCTGGCCGGAGCTATTCGACGAACAACCATCGCATTTACCTAGGTACTTTTTCGGATTTTTGGTCCAACTTGCACCATTTTTGGCCCATATTTGCCCCATAGCTCCGCCGGTATCCAAGATATGACCACACTTTCTTCTGGCCATGGGTAGATGGCACTTGTGGCTAGATTTCTTCCATGCACCACTAATCGCTACCATGTCTGTGGCCGGAGCTATTCACGAAAGCGCCTCGCGCACTTGGTCGGATTTTTGGTCCAACTTGCACCATTTTTGGCCCATATTTGCCCCATAGCTCCGCCGGTATCCAAGATATGGCCACACTTTCTTCTGGCCATGGGTAGATGGCACTTGTGGCTAGATTTCTTCCATGCACCACTAATCGCTACCATGTCTGTGGCCGGAGCTATTCGACGAACAACCTGCGCATTTACCTAGGTACTTTTTCGGATTTTTGGTCCAACTTGCACCATTTTTGGCCCATATTTGCCCCATAGCTCCGCCGGTATCCAAGATATGGCCACACTTTCTTCTGGCCATGGGTAGATGGCACTTCTGGCTAGATTTCTTCCATGCACCACTAATCGCTACCATGTCTGTGGCCGGAGCTATTCACGAAAGCGCCTCGCGCACTTGGTCGGATTTTTGGTCCACCTGGCACCATTGTTGGCCCGTATTTGCCCCATAGCTCCGCCGGTATCCAAGATATGGCCACACTTTGTTCTGGCCATGGGTAGATGGCACTTGTGGCTAGATTTCTTCCATGCACCACTAATCGCTACCATGTCTGTGGCCGGAGCTATTCACGAAAGCGCCTCGCGCACTTGGTCGGATTTTTGGTCCAACTTGCACCATTTTTGGCCCATATTTGCCCCATAGCTCCGCCGGTATCCAAGATATGGCCACACTTTCTTCTGGCCATGGGTAGATGGCACTTGTGGCTAGATTTCTTCCATGCACCACTAATCGCTACCATGTCTGTGGCCGGAGCTATTCGACGAACAACCATCGCATTTACCTAGGTACTTTTTCGGATTTTTGGTCCAACTTGCACCATTTTTGGCCCATATTTGCCCCATAGCTCCGCCGGTATCCAAGATATGGCCACACTTTCTTCTGGCCATGGGTAGATGGCACTTGTGGCTAGATTTCTTCCATGCACCACTAATCGCTACCATGTCTGTGGCCGGAGCTATTCGACGAACAACCATCGCATTTACCTAGGTACTTTTTCGGATTTTTGGTCCAACTTGCACCATTTTTGGCCCATATTTGCCCCATAGCTCCGCCGGTATCCAAGATATGGCCACACTTTCTTCTGGCCATGGGTAGATGGCACTTGTGGCTAGATTTCTTCCATGCACCACTAATCGCTACCATGTCTGTGGCCGGAGCTATTCACGAAAGCGCCTCGCGCACTTGGTCGGATTTTTGGTCCAACTTGCACCATTTTTGGCCCATATTTGCCCCATAGCTCCGCCGGTATCCAAGATATGGCCACACTTTCTTCTGGCCATGGCTAGATGGCACTTGTGGCTAGATTTCTTCCATGCACCACTAATCGCTACCATGTCTGTGGCCGGAGCTATTCGACGAACAACCATCACATTTACCTAGGTACTTTTTCGGATTTTTGGTCCAACTTGCACCATTTTTGGCCCATATTTGCCCCATAGCTCCGCCGGTATCCAAGATATGGCCACACTTTCTTCTGGCCATGGGTAGATGGCACTTGTGGCTAGATTTCTTCCATGCACCACTAATCGCTACCATGTCTGTGGCCGGAGCTATTCGACGAACAACCATCGCATTTACCTAGGTACTTTTTCGGATTTTTGGTCCAACTTGCACCATTTTTGGCCCATATTTGCCCCATAGCTCCGCCGGTATCCAAGATATGGCCACACTTTCTTCTGGCCATGGGTAGATGGCACTTGTGGCTAGATTTCTTCCATGCACCACTAATCGCTACCATGTCTGTGGCCGGAGCTATTCGACGAACAACCATCGCATTTACCTAGGTACTTTTTCGGATTTTTGGTCCAACTTGCACCATTTTTGGCCCATATTTGCCCCATAGCTCCGCCGGTATCCAAGATATGGCCACACTTTCTTCTGGCCATGGGTAGATGGCACTTGTGGCTAGATTTCTTCCATGCACCACTAATCGCTACCATGTCTGTGGCCGGAGCTATTCGACGAACAACCATCGCATTCACCTTCTCGTTGCACTTCTTCGGGAATTTGGTGCAACCAAGTTTTCACTATAACTTGGTCATTTTCCGTCCATCGGACATGCGGTTTTGGGTGTCGATACTTGACACCGCACGCTACAATATGTTCCTCCACGACCATGTGGTCCGATGCTTCCAACAGGAGCTATTCGAGGATTACCGATTTTTCACCATTAAAAATGCTCAATTTTGCACCAACTTTTGCCTATAACTCAGGCTGTATCGATCGGATCTTCAATCTTGAAAAAGTTTTGGATAGGTGGCATCAAATGCTACATTTCGTTCTTCCACGTCAACTTTGTCCGATGTCTAGCAAAAAAGTTATTCGCGAACCAAGTCCAGAACCCATGCAATGGCTGCCCACATTGCATACATCACGGCGGTTAACTCTCGTTACTCTATACCGAGGACTTGGTACATTTTCAGGCATTCGTTGCTACTTCTCGGTTCATGATATTCGTTTACGGTCTTCACTAGGGCATTTGGTGCTCCTTATCGGTTCATGATATTCGTTTACGGTCTTCACTAGGGCATTTGGTGCTCCTTATCGGTTCATGATATTCGTTTACGGTCTTCACTAGGGCATTTGGTGCTCCTTATCGGTTCATGATATTCGTTTACGGTCTTCACTAGGGCATTTGGTGCTCCTTATCGGTTCATGATATTCGTTTACGGTCTTCACTAGGGCATTTGGTGCTCCTTATCGGTTCATGATATTCGTTTACGGTCTTCACTAGGGCATTTGGTGCTCCTTATCGGTTCATGATATTCGTTTACGGTCTTCACTAGGGCATTTGGTGCTCCTTATCGGTTCATGATATTCGTTTACGGTCTTCACTAGGGCATTTGGTGCTCCTTCTCGGTTCATGATATTCGTTTACGGTCTTCACTAGGGCATTTGGTGCTCCTTCTCGGTTCATGATATTCGTTTACGGTCTTCACTAGGGCATTTGGTAATGGGCTTCCCACTTTCTACTGATCGATCCATACTCACTTGCGTGCACCTAGCCTAGGAAGGTTTCCTATGGCTTCCCATCTTTCTACTGATCGATCCATACTCACTTGCGTGCACCTAGCCTAGGAAGGTTTCCTATGGCTTCCCATCTTTCTACTGATCGATCCATACTCACTTGCGTGCACCTAGCCTAGGAAGGTTTCCTATGGCTTCCCATCTTTCTACTGATCGATCCATACTCACTTGCGTGCACCTAGCCTAGGAAGGTTTCCCTTTGGTACCGACTTCCATCTACGCACTCGATATAACCTAGGTACTTGGTACCGATGATGGTTAACACTCAAGCATTTCTTGCATCCTGCGTGCAAGGTACCAATTTTCACTTCTTAGGTACGTTTATGGGCCCGCATTTATCCAATATCGCTCCGATGGCCTTTCGCATTATTTCATCCAATAGCCCTTGCCAAAAGCTACCAAAAGTTCCTCCACGGCCATGTGCTCCGACGCTTAGTTTAGGAAATATTCGAAAAAATTCATCTTAGGAAAAATTTTCTTATTGGAAAATCACCTTAAATCGATGGCCATTTTTTGGGCAAAAACTTTAACGTCTTCCCGACTTTGCGGGAATTGCGAATTTTAGGCACCCAGAGAAAATCTTTTACTTTAAGGGGGCGGCCGCGAAGTTGCCCAAAGTCTCGGACACAAAAATTCTCAAGTTCCCCACTCTAGTAAATCGCCCTATGAGTATCTCCTGGCCCGCGAGCTCTGCGAGCGGGCCAGCTTCGGCGATTTTTGCCTTTTCGCCTAGGCGGTTCTTCTACGAAATTGGTCCACAGCTTTTGCTCAGAAAGCTAGCATTTGTTGCAACAGTTAGGTGCTTGGTACCACATTTTGGTATCCATTTGGGCATTTGTGGCAACTACTCGGTACTTTGGCCCACATTTCGCTCTACTCGGGCTTCTATGGTGGTACTTGTCGGTACTTCTGGCCAACTTAGGCCAATTGGGTGCAACTTGTGGGTACTCTGTGGGTACTTTAGGGCGTATTGTGTCTTTCGGGTGAACCTTCGCTATACTTCATGGGTACTGATGGCCAACTTAGGAACATTCAGTGCAACCTTTGGGCCTAAGGAAATTTGTCCAACTCTTTGGACTTAGAAAATTTTCTGGACTTAGAAAATTTTTTGGACTTGTAAAAATTTTCAAATGTTCAATTTGGCCCACATTTCGCTCTACTCGGGCCTCTATGGTGCTACTTGGCGGTACTTTTGGCCAACTTAGGCCAATTGGGTGCTCTTTGTGGATACTCTATCGGTACTTTTGGCCAACTTAGGCCAATGGGGTGCTATATGTGGGTGCTCTATCGGTACTTTTGGCCAACTTAGGCCAATTGGGTGCTCTTTGTGGATACTCTATCGGTACTTTTGGCCATGTTAGGCCCATTCGGTGCTATTTGTGGGTACTCTATCAGTACTTTTGGCCAACTTAGGCCAACTCAGTGCTACTTGTGGGTACTCTATCGGTACTTTTGGCCAACTTAGGCCAACGCGGTGCTATTTGTGGGTACTCTATCGGTACTTTTGGCCAACTTAGGCCCATTCGGTGCTATTTGTGGGTACTCTATCGGTACTTTTGGCCAACATAGGCCAATTGGGTGCTACTTGTGGGTGCTCTATCGGTACTTTTGGCCAACTTAGGCCAACTGGGTGCTATTTGTGGGTACTCTATCGGTACTTTTGGCCAACATAGGCCAATTGGGTGCTACTTTTGGGTGCTCTATCGGTACTTTTGGCCAACTTAGGCCAACTGGGTGCTATTTGTGGGTACTCTATCGGTACTTTTGGCCAACTTAGGCCAACTCAGTGCTTCTTGTGGGTACTCTATCGGTACTTTTGGCCAACTTAGGCCCATTCGGTGCTATTTGTGGGTACTCTATCGGTACTTTTGGCCAACTTAGGCCAACTCAGTGCTACTTGTGGGTACTCTATCGGTACTTTTGGCCAACTTAGGCCAATTGGGTGCTCTTTGTGGGTGCTCTATCGGTACTTTGGGACATATTATGTCCTTCGGGTGAACCTTCTCGATACCTCATGGGTACTTGTGGCCAACTTAGGAAAATTCAGTGCAACCTATGGGCCTTTGGAAATTGTTCCAACACTTTGGACTTAGAAAATTTTCTGGACTTAGAAAATTTTTTGGACTTAGAAAAATTTTCAACTTCTGTATCTTCTTCATCATGTTCCATTTTGTGGGACTTAGAAAATTTTCTGGACTTAGAAAATTTTTTGGACTTAGGAAATTTTTCAACACTTGTAAAATTTTTGTTCCTTCTTTGAAGAAGAATACTTTCCACTATTAGCTTCTTTCTCTTTTTCTTCTTAGTTGTCTTCTTATTTTCGGTCCGAGAGCGCCGACACTTGTAAAATTATCTAAGTCCGAAGACTTTTGGAATGAACCAAAAGTCAACGAACACAATACATCAACCCTATCAACATCAAGTGGCAACCCGAAGGAAGCGCAGCGGCCAGCCCATGTACAACGCGAAGTTGTAGCATGCAACCAACCAACCGCTAACCTCCAACGGCACTCAATGTATTCGTTACACATGGGCGCACCTGCACCACACTGTCGTGACCATCCAACGAGCCGTCGGTTCGGTCGTGTGTTACAAGCACCCCATCACATAGGCATAGAGTCACCACACAGTGTTCTTCAACACTCTCGTCACATGGTGCAAGTCACGGTACGCACCACCAATGTGCACTGGTTGGCCAATTCCAGCACACACGGGGCGCGCACGCGCAAGCACTAACCACCAAGCATGGGTCGCCTGAGAGGATCGATGCGAACGCATCTCTACAACTTGAAGCTCCCAGCCTGTAGTCCCGTCGTTTGCGGGCGGTCGTAGGTGTCGAAACTAGTGATATCCACAGTCGGCAAGCTCGTCCACCGGTGTTCCCAACATGTATGGTACTAACACGTGCAGCGCGAACCCGCCCTTTGCGGCCTAGTAGTAAGCGGGGATGAGACGCCAGTGTGCCAATGGACAGCACGGACGGTTCTCGGAGGGTTGTTAGGCCCGCTAGCTTACGACCACCTAATGGGTATAAGAAGCGCTATCAGCTCGGATTGGATACGACCTTAGAGGCGTTCAGGCATAATCCAGCGGACGTAGCGTCATACCATAGTCCGTTCGAACTAGTATTGAGCCAGTGGTCCGTACCTGTGGTTCCTCTCGTACTGCACAGGAATTCCGTTAAGATAGCGACAAACAATGCACACCAGTAGGGTAAAACTAACCTGTCTCACGACGGTCTAAACCCAGCTCACGTTCCCTTGAAAGGGTGAACAATCCTACGCTTGGTAAATTTTGCTTTACAATGATAGGAAGAGCCGACATCGAAGGATCAAAAAGCCACGTCGCTATGAACGCTTGGCGGCCACAAGCCAGTTATCCCTGTGTGTGCGTAGCTGTCAAGCCAGCAGTTTAGACGTGCTTTGTGTCGCTCCGTATTTTTTGCAAAAATATTGTGCAAAAGTGCTTATAAATAGCGGAACAATAGTCGAAAAGGGCGAATTGAGTGTCATTCTTAGCGAATATTGAAAAAGGAAATCGTTTTACTTCAATTTACTGCGCTAAAACTCAGTTTAAAGTGTCCCCATACACTTTGTATGGGGAACTTCAGTGGCGAATAAATATCGAAATACCGTGTTAGAACATTGGAAAAGTGGTAAAACACATGCTAGGGAGCATAAACTATCGTTTTCCAGCGACGTAAAGTGCTTTTAAAAAGAGATAAACAGTAAAAACTCGACGTGAAAGTGCGTGCAACAGCGTGGTACGGTGGCGTCAGGTGTGTCGTCGCGTGTGTTTGTGTCATCAACAACACCACGAAGCGTTTTCGAGCAGCGAGGACAACAACCCAACGTAAAAGCTCCCTTTTTATGACGACAGCGCCACCCGTGGCGGGTTCCGCAACTTCCAGCGAAGACAGCAACCACCTTCTCTTCGACGTCTGCAGCGCCACCAGTGACCGGTAGCGGTAGCGCTTAGCCGGGACACCAGCGTTACGAAGCGTTACGGTGCTATAAAACTCGATGCGAATTGCATACCTTTCCGGCGCTTAGCGGTCAGAGAGTGAGAACGCGCAGCCGGAGACCGGGAACGCTTAGCAGGAGACCGGGAACGGTTCTTTGGCTCCGAATCCTTCCCCGGGAACGCCAAAACGAGAGACTTCAACGCGTCAGCAGGCGACGAACCCGTTTTTTGGTGTTTTCTTGAATCTCTTGCGGAATTTATTAAAAATTCTTATTCTTGCGGTTTTCTCTTGTGAAATTGTTTTTAATAAAGGAAAAAGTGGGAGTTTTTTATTCTTGCGATCCGCGGACGGGAAATCTGCCAAAGGGGCTCTAGCGACGGACGGTCGTTACCTTGGCAGATGTTGAAGGGAATATTCCCTTGTTCCGTCTGAACGATTCGTGCAGGCGGTTTTTTGTGAAAGGAGCGGAGAATGGAGGGGCGGGTGCTTCGTTCCGGGGTGCGGTCGTCGTCCACGCCTCGGAAGCGGTCCGATACCCCTTCCCCTTTACCGGAGACACCACGGCCGGCCGGACCAACGGTGGCGGTTCCGTCCGAGGCTGATAATTCCGAGGAGGAGGACGATGCGGAATTTTCCGACGCCTCTCTTCTCGAGCAGACGGTGGTGCCGCCAGTGGTAGCGGCAGGGGAGATGTCTTCAACCGTGGCTCCCCACGACGATGGCGAAGCGTCGGTGCTGGCTTTCCAGCACAAGATGCTGGAGAACTTCGCCAAACAGATCGAGTCGCTGACGGAAGAGCTGCGACTTAGCCGGGAACGTGAAGTGGCCCTGAAGTGTACGCTGGAAGCGCTTCAAGAGGGCATGCGTTCCTTGACGGCGCTTCATTCCTCGGCACAGCCTGTTGGTCAGGGCAGTGCCAGGACAAAACGCAGCCGGCAGCAGCGCAACCGTGCGAAGAAAGCTTCGCAACTGCAGCAGCAGCAGCAGCAGCAGCAGCAGCAGCAGCGGCAGCAGCAGCAGCAGCGGCAGCAGCAACAACAACAGCGGCAGCAGCAGCAGCAGCAGCAGCAGCAGCAGCGCAGCCAGCCACAGCCGCAGCGACGGACGGTCGCAGTGTCGGCTAATGGCCAGCAGCAGCAGCAGCAGCAACCGCAACGTCAGCAGCAGCGGCAACAGCAGCAGATGTCCTGGGCTACGGTCGTGAGCGGTCGGAAGAGCCGATCGCAACGCCCGACTCAGCAGCAGCAGCAACCGCAGCAGGTGGGCCAGCCGTACCGGCCACCTCAGATGCGCCAGCAGCAGCAGCAGAGTCAGCAGCAACAACATCAGCAGCATCGTGCCCAGTCTAAGGGGCGTCCTCCGCGTCCTGACCGCATTGCGGTGGTCCCAGGTTCGGACAAAACCTGGACAGAGATGTACGTGAAGCTGCGTACATCTCAGGAGCTGCAGGACGTCAGGGCAGACATCGGCATGGGGCGCCGGACCGTGCAAGGTCATCTGCTTGTACCGTTGCGGAAGAACGTCGATAGCGCGGAGCTGGCTCGCCGGATCCAGCTAGCGCTAGGTGAGGATGGCGAGGCACGAGTGGTGACGGAGATGGGTGAGCTTCTCATCACCAACGTCGACTCTCTGGCCAAAGAGAGTGACGTGAAGCTTGCCATTGAGGAGAAGCTGGGGTCAGCGGCTGGCATCACTCACGTCGAGCTTTGGGAGCTCCGTGATGGCACAAAGCGAGCGCGTGTTCGACTCCCACTGGCCAAGGCACGGAGTCTCATTGGTCAGAAGTTGACACTCTGCCAATGTGTCAGCGGCATCCGCGAAGTGCCGAAGAAGCCGCTCGACCGTCAGCGCTGCTTCCGTTGCCTGCTGATGGGGCACCTGGCGCGGGACTGCCGTTCTTCAACTGACCGGACGGGTCAGTGTTTGCAGTGTGGCGAGGTAGGCCACCGCGTTAGTCAGTGCACGTCGGCAGCTAAGTGCATTGTCTGCCAGGGGCCCCATCGAGTGGGCCACTCATCGTGCCGACAAGGTCAACAGTGTCGGGTGTAGTGAGGGTGATGCAGGTCAACCTGGGTGGTGGACGCACTGCTCAGGATCTGGCCCTGCAAACAGCCCGCACGAAGCGGGTCGACGTGCTGCTGCTGTCAGAGGTGTATCGACCTCCAGAGGGCAGCGGTAACTGGACGGTGGATTCGTCGGGGAGAGCAGCTGTGGTGGCAACCGGCCACCTTCCAATCCAGCGGGTCTGGCGCTGTGCCATGCCCGGGTTGGCTGCTGCGCAGATTGGAGGGGTGGTCTTCATCAGCTGTTACGCCCCTCCACGTCTCAACGCCGGCGAGTTCGAGCAACTTCTGGAGGCGGTGGAGTTGGAGGCCCAACCCCACCCTCGCATCGTCCTGGCAGGCGATTTCAACGCCTGGAATGAGGAGTGGGGTAGCCAACGTACCACCCGGCGCGGTGAAGAGCTGCTGGACACAATCCGGCAGCTTGGGCTTGTGATCCTGAACCAAGGATCGGTCCCGACGTTCGTGGGCAACGGAGTCGCCACTCCCAGTGTCGTGGATGTGTCTTTCGCGAGCGCATCCATTGCTCGTCCAGACACTTGGGAGGTGGCAGCGAACACCACTTCGTGCCACTATACGGCGTCGGACCACCGGTACATTTTCTTCACCGTGGGGCCTCCAACTCTCGACCAGCAGCGACGACAACAGCAGCAGCACCAGCAGCAGCAGCACCAGCAGCAGCAGCACCTGCAGCAGCAGCATCGTCACCTGAACGGGAGGCAGCAGCGACAACAGCAGCAGCATCGTCAGCGGGGACAGGGGTCCTCTTCGTCATCCACCACGTTTCGGCACGCTGGCCGGAGATGGAAGACGACGCAGTTTTCGGTGGAGGCATTCGCAGCCGCACTCCAGACGGCCGGTTTTCCGGAACGAGCCGTCAGCCAGGAGGGGATGGTCGACGCCATGCTAGATGCATGCGACGACACGATGGAGCGCGTCACCATGTCGCATCGTGACCCCCATCGAGACCTCTTCTGGTGGACTCCGGAGATCTTGCGTCTTCGGGAGGAGTGTGCGGCCGTGCACGAGCGGATGCTTCATACCACCGACCTGCAGGAGCGCAGCATCGTGGCTGCACATCATCGGTCGGCGAGGAGAGCCGTCGAGAAGGCTGTCCGGGCCAGCAAGCGAGCGCAGCTCGATGAGCTGATTCAACAGGCGGAAACCAACGAGTTTGGGGCCGGTTATCGGGTGGTCATGTCTCGTCTTCGTGGCTGCTTCGTGCCACCTGAGACTGACCGTGTCGTGTTGGAGCGGATAGCCAACGATCTGTTCCCGACACATCCGCCTGTTGACTGGCCGGACGCTGAATCATCGAGCGTCGACACCGAGGAGCGGAGTTCTTCGTTGACCCCTGTCACCGTGGGCGAGCTGTTGTCCATCGTGGGATCGATGGCGAACCGGAAAGCGCCTGGACTGGACGGTATCCCCAACGCGGCGGTTAAGACGGCCATTAGGAAGTACCCGGAGGTTTTCGTCCGTTTGTACCAGGACTGCCTGGACCGGGGTGCGTTTCCAGCGCCCTGGAAGAGGCAACGACTGGTACTGTTGCCAAAGCCTGGCAAGCCTCCCGGGGAAAGCTCCTCCTACCGGCCGCTGTGTATGCTCGACGCACTCGGCAAGGTGTTGGAGCGCCTAATTCTTAACCGCCTCAACGAGTTCCTGGAGGAACCAGATGCGGAACGGCTGTCGGACGGGCAGTACGGTTTCCGGCGAGGCAGATCCACCATCAGTGCGATCCAGCGCGTTGTCGAAGCGGGCAGGACGGCCATGTCCTTTCGCCGCACCAACGCCCGAGACAAGCGCTGCCTGATGGTGGTGGCACTTGATATCCGCAACGCCTTTAACTCTGCGCCCTGGCAAGCCATCGCCAACGCGCTGAGGGACAAGGGGGTACCGTCATCGCTGCAGCAGATACTGAGGAGCTATTTCGAGGACCGGCGGCTGGTTATCGACACCAGCGAGGGCCCTGTCGAGCGTAACATCAGTGCGGGCGTTCCACAGGGTTCCATTTTGGGACCCACGCTTTGGAACGTGCTGTACGACGGGGTCCTGGGTGTCCAGTTGCCTGAGGGGGCCGAGGTTATTGGCTATGCTGATGACCTTGTCGTCTTGGTCCCCGCAACGACACCCCAAGCCGCTTCCTCGACTGCTGAACGAGCCATCGCGGTAATCATGGACTGGCTGGACCGGAACCGTCTCTCGTTGGCGCCAGAGAAGACGGAAATGACGCTCATCTCCACCCTGAAGCGTCATCCGGTCGTGAGCATCAACATCGGAGGTGTGGTCGTGCAATCCCAGCGCTCCATCCGTTATCTTGGAGTTTGGTTGCACGACCACCTGTCATGGTTGCCGCACGTTCAGCAGGCTGCAGCGAAGGCCATGAAGGTCGCGGAAGCCGTCACGCGCCTCATGCCGAACCACAGTGGACCGAAGTCGTCGCGTGCCCGACTGCTGGCGGCCGTAGCGGACTCCATCCTGCGCTACGGGGCCCCAGTATGGTCGGAGGGGCTGCAGCTGCGCCAATGCCGTAGATTGGTGCAGCGCGTGCAGAGGACAACGGCCATTCGTGTTTGTCGGGCTTTCCGGACGGTGAGGGGTGAGACGGCCGTGCTGCTGGCCGGTCTCATTCCAATATGCCTGCAGATAGAGGAGGACAGCAGGGTCCATCAACGGCTGAACGATCCAGCCAACGAGATCCCCAGGTCTGGCGTTCGTGAGCTGGAGCGTGACCAGACGTATGAGCAGTGGCAGCAGCGGTGGGACGCGGATGCTGCCAGCGAAGACGCCAGTCGGTACACTCGGTGGACGCATCGAGTGCTACCCGACGTGAGGGCATGGCAGTCACGGAAGCATGGAGACGTGACGTTCCAGTTGGCGCAGGTATTGTCTGGCCACGGATTTTTCCGTGACTACCTGTGCCGGATGGGCTTCACGTCGTCCCCGGACTGCCCCAGATGTCCTGGCGTTGCCGAGACGGCGGAACACGTCGTATTTTCCTGTCCGCGTTTTGCCGCTGAACGGGAGGTGCTGTTCGAGGCGGGGAGATCGAACCAGATCACCCCCGAGGGCTTTGAG
>NW_026045170.1:160000-175000 GCF_943734845.2 Anopheles funestus
CTTATAGGTATTTCAACGTTTTCAACTCTTAAATCGACCGTGTTTCATTATCATCTCTTCTTCTTATTAAATGCATAGAGTTCGTTCCATTGGGTAGTTCGCGTGGCGAACGGTTTGATGCAGCCCCCCGGGGGGGACCACGGCACTTTACACCGGGCATGGTGTATGCGCAACCTACAGATCACCAATATATTTGTGATCGATAATGCACACTTCTTACACGACTGACCAGTCGACAGCGCTGCCTTCCTATTATGCGTGTGTAAACCGATGTTGGGCTGCTCAACATCTTTCACGGTTACATCACTTGCACCCGAACCCATGGTGCCGATTTGGTAATATGTTGTACATGGTCTCAAGATGTACGCTTCGACCCCTTATTCAGGGGCTCAAGCTATTACCAGCAAGATCAATCCTCATCCAGACTTGAACTCGAAACACCCGGAGGCGAACGGTTTAACTAATAAGTGCACCAGTCTTGAATCCATGCGTCGGTGGAAACAATGCCGGCATGTTGCATGTATTAGCTCTGAACATAGCGAGTGATTGCCTTGTAGCTGTCGAACTGAGCGTAGAATGTGATTATCGCTCACTTGAAAGGGTCAAGCCCTTTCGAGTCGTCCGGTTTTTACGCCAGACGACTCGGTTCACCATCTTTCGGGAAGGGACCGTCTCGGTCGCAAGCTGCTCCGGTCCCCAAACAACCTGCGACAAATGATAGGAAATGCCGACATCAATACGTGTTCAGTTTGGTTTATCGCTCATAGGTCTTTTTGACCATCGATCCCTGATTATAACTCTCAATTAAACAGTCAGGAGAGTAAGGCATGCCCATCGATATCTCATCGACAGGCGATACCGCAAGAACGGCCAACGACACATCAGGTGATCGATTATTGCTACGACTTTTGCTTAATCGTTTCCACTCCTTAGAGAAAGAAACCCCCGGGGACCGTCTCGGTCGCAAGCTGCTCCGGTCCCTAAACAACCTGCGACAAATGATAGGAAATGCCGACATCAATATGTGTTCAGTTTGGTTTATCGCTCATTGGTCTGTTTGACCATCGATCCCTGATTAAACTCTCAGTAATCCAGTCGGGAGAGTAAGGCATGCCCATCGATATCTCATCGACAGGCGATACCGCTTGAACGGCCAACGACACATCAGAGGATCGTATCTTGCTACAACTTTTGCTTAATCGTTTCTTCTCCTTGGAGAAAGAAACCCCCGGGGACCGTCTCGGCCGCAAGCTGCTCCGGTCCCTAAACAACCTGCGGCATCAAATGATAGGAAAAGCCGACATCAATACGTGTTCAGTTTGGTTTATCGCTCATTGGTCTTGTTTGACCATCGATCCCTGATTAATACTCTCAATTAGAAGGTCGGTAGAGTAAGGCATGCCCATCGATATCTCATCGACAGGCGATACCGCATGAACGGCCAACGACACATCAGAGGATCGTATCTTGCTACAACTCTTGCTTAATAGTTTCCACTCCTTGGAGAAAGAAACCCCCGGGGACCGTCTCGGCCGCAAGTTGCTCCGGTCCCTAAACAACCTGCGGCATCAAATGATAGGAAAAGCCGACATCAATACGTGTTCAGTTTGGTTTATCGCTCATAGGTCTGTTTGACCATCGATCCTAGAATTCAACTTTCGAGTAAGGCATGCCCGTCGATATCTCATCGATAGGCGATACCGGTAGAACGGCCAACGACACACATCTAGGATCGCATTTACTCTTCCTTGGATGGATAACCAATACCCTAGGACCGTTTCATCGCGAGCTGCTCCGGTCCTCAAACAACTCGCGAACCACCGATAGGATGATATTAGGAATGGCCGACTTTCATCCTTTAACTCTCAGTTCTGCTTACCAAAACATAGGTACTTGGACCTTAAAGACCACTATATGTTCCCCGATCGGGGGCAATCGGAACGTCTATCCATCATCAACATCGTTTCACTCATTCCGAACCACCAAATTGGACAGACAGTACCATATTCACCAACCGATTGCTTCAACTTCGCAAACTGTATGGTAAGTTCTACTAATTTCACATCTTACCATCGACTAATAGTGCATAAATCCACTTGGAAATCACTTTTCCTTGGTCCTCGGACCTTCTACGACAACGTCCAACAAATATCCGAAGTCGTTTCCCAACTTAGACCAAGCATTTCGTATCTTTACTTCTAATCGATTTTTTCTCTCATAATTGACGATCAAAATCTAAAAACCACATTTTGAGCCAGAAGCAGTCGTCCGATCGTCCTGGGGGTAGTCTCAATCGATTTAGAAGGGCCCAATTCATAAAGATACGTACTCAGTCAAATTCATGCTTCTGGCTCACCTACCCCCTATATAGAAAACGAAAGCGTACAGGCGTGGAAAACGTGCCATTTTTCTCCATCACGGACTTTTTTTTTCTCGTTGCACCGACTCTAGTAAAAAAGTGAAATTTTTTACTAGTTACCAACTTTTGCAAATTATCATCGGATATCACTTTTCATGGTCTATAGTAAGTTCTTATCACGTTTTAGTAGTTTTTGAAAAAAAAATTTTTTTGAACTTTTCAAAATTTTTCAAAACAAAGTTTTTGTAGGCGGTTTTGTGTATGGAGGGTTACTAGTCTCGGGGTCACTGTTTGACCAAAAAACCACTATATATCATTCGAAAGGTAATTTCAAGGGCTACAAAAAATTGTTCTACGGCACCCCCCTCCGACGTCTAGTATTCGAGTTATTCGCCAAAAACCATCACTTGAGCGATTTTTCGTTCAGGGTACCCGACTCTAGTAAAAAAGTGAAATTTTTCTCGATTGACCAAGTGTTGCAAATGACCATCGGATTTCACTTTTTATGGTCTATAGTGAGTTCTGATCACGATTTGGTACTTTTTGAAAAAATTTTTTTGACGCACTTTTCAAAATTTTGCAAAACCAAAACTTTTTAGGCGGTTTTGTGTATGGAGGGTTACTAGTCTCGGGGTCACTGTTTGACCAAAAAACCACTATATATCATTCGAAAGGTAATTTCAAGGGCTACAAAAAATTGTTCTACGGCACCCCCCTCCGACGTCTAGTATTCGAGTTATTGGCCAAAAACCGCAACTATAGCGGTTTTTCGTACAGGGTACCCGACTCTAGTAAAATGATGCGATTTTTACTAGTCTAGGAACTTTTTGGTCAAAAAATCAAGTATATGTCATTCGATAGATAATTTCAAGGGCTACCAAAAATTGTTCCACGACACCCCCCTGCGACGTCTAGTATTCGAGTTATTAGCCAAAAACCGCAACTTAAGCGGTTTTTCGTCCAGGGTACCCGACTCTAGTAAAATGATGCGATTTTTACTAGTCTAGGGAACTTTTTGGCCAAAAATCAAGTATATGTCATTCGATAGATAATTTCAAGGGCTACCAAAAATTGTTCCACGACACCCCCCTCCGACGTCTAGTATTAGAGTTATTAGCCAAAAACCGCAACTATAGCGGTTTTTCGTCCAGGGTACCCGACTCTAGTAAAATGATGCGATTTTTACTAGTCTAGGGAACTTTTTGGCCAAAAATCAAGTATATGTCATTCGATAGATAATTTCAAGGGCTACCAAAAATTGTTCCACGACACCCCCCTGCGACGTCTAGTATTCGAGTTATTAGCCAAAAACCGCAATTATAGCGGTTTTTCGTCCAGGGTACCCGACTCTAGTAAAATGATGCGATTTTTACTAGTCTAGGGAACTTTTTGGCCAAAAATCAAGTATATGTCATTCGATAGATAATTTCAAGGGCTACCAAAAATTGTTCCACGACACCCCCCTGCGACGTCTAGTATTCGAGTTATTAGCCAAAAACCGCAATTATAGCGGTTTTTCGTCCAGGGTACCCGACTCTAGTAAAATGATGCGATTTTTACTAGTCTAGGGAACTTTTTGGCCAAAAATCAAGTATATGTCATTCGATAGATAATTTCAAGGGCTACCAAAAATTGTTCCATGACACCCCCCTGCGACGTCTAGTATTCGAGTTATGGGCCAAAAACCATTCATACTTGAGCATTTTGCTCATTTTGCCTGTACGGGTACCGGGGACTAGTAAAATCAGGCCAATTTTACTAGAGTAGGGGTCCTTTTTGGTCAAAAAAACAACTTTTGCTCGTTCGATAGGGAATCGATAGGGCAACAAAAAATCGTTCTACGACCCCCCCTTCCGATGTCTAGTATTCGAGTTATGGGCCAAAAACAGTTTATAGTTAATTTTTCACTCGATTTTACACCAAGTATCGCACATTACTCCGGTTCTATACATTGGATCGTCAATCTTTAAGATTTTATGGGTAGTTCCAACTGTTTGCTGCATTTCATCCATACATTACCAACCGATTCAATGTCTGTGCTAGAAGTTATTAGAGGAATAAAAAAATTTACCCTTGGCTTTGGACCGTACAAGTTTACCCATTTTTGGCCCGTATTTGCCCCATAGCTCCGCCGGTATCCAAGATATCGCCACACTTTCTTCTGGCCATGGCTAGATGGCACTTGTGGCTAGATTTCTTCCATCCACCACTAACCGCTACCATGTCTGTGGCCGGAGCTATTCACGAAAGCGCCTCGCGCACTTGGTCGGATTTTTGGTCCAACTTCACCATTTTTGGCCCATATTTGCACCATAGCTCCGCCGGTATCCAAGATATGGCCACACTTTCTTCTGGCCATGGGTAGATGGCACTTGTGGCTAGATTTCTTCCATGCACCACTAATCGCTACCATGTCTGTGGCCGGAGCTATTCGACGAACAACCTGCGCATTTACCTAGGTACTTTTTCGGATTTTTGGTCCAACTTGCACCATTTTTGGCCCATATTTGCCCCATAGCTCCGCCGGTATCCAAGATATGGCCACACTTTCTTCTGGCCATGGGTAGATGGCACTTGTGGCTAGATTTCTTCCATGCACCACTAACCGCTACCATGTCTGTGGCCGGAGCTATTCGACGAACAACCTGCGCATTCACCTTCTCGTTGCACTTCTTCGGGAATTTGGTGCAACCAAGTTTTCACTATAACTTGGTCATTTTCCGTCCATCGGACATGCGGTTTTGGGTGTCGATACTTGACACCGCACGCTACAATATGTTCCTCCACGACCATGTGGTCCGATGCTTCCAACAGGAGCTATTCGAGGAGTACCGATTTTTCACCATTAAAAATGCTCAATTTTGCACCAACTTTTGCCTATAACTCAGGCTGTATCGATCGGATCTTCAATCTTGAAAAAGTTTTGGATAGGTGGCACCAAATGCTACATTTCGTTCTTCCACGTCAACTTTGTCCGATGTCTAGCAAAAAAGTTATTCGCGAACCAAGTCCAGAACCCATGCAATGGCTGCCCTCATTGCATACATCACGGCGGTTAACTCTCGTTACTCTATACCGTGGACTTGGTACTTTTTCAGGCATTCGTTGCTACTTCTTGGTTCATGATATTCGTTTACGGTCTTCACTAGGGCATTTGGTGCTCCTTATCGGTTCATGATATTCGTTTACGGTCTTCACTAGGGCATTTGGTGCTCCTTCTCGGTTCATGATATTCGTTTACGGTCTTCACTAGGGCATTTGGTGCTCCTTATCGGTTCATGATATTCGTTTACGGTCTTCACTAGGGCATTTGGTAATGGGCTTCCCATCTTTCTACTGATCGATCCATACTCACTTGCGTGCACCTAGCCTAGGAAGGTTTCCTATGGCTTCCCATCTTTCTACTGATCGATCCATACTCACTTGCGTGCACCTAGCCTAGGAAGGTTTCCTATGGCTTCCCATCTTTCTACTGATCGATCCATACTCACTTGCGTGCACCTAGCCTAGGAAGGTTTCCTATGGCTTCCCATCTTTCTACTGATCGATCCATACTCACTTGCGTGCACCTAGCCTAGGAAGGTTTCCTATGGCTTCCCATCTTTCTACTGATCGATCCATACTCACTTGCGTGCACCTAGCCTAGGAAGGTTTCCTATGGCTTCCCATCTTTCTACTGATCGATCCATACTCACTTGCGTGCACCTAGCCTAGGAAGGTTTCCTATGGCTTCCCATCTTTCTACTGATCGATCCATACTCACTTGCGTGCACCTAGCCTAGGAAGGTTTCCTATGGCTTCCCATCTTTCTACTGATCGATCCATACTCACTTGCGTGCACCTAGCCTAGGAAGGTTTCCTATGGCTTCCCATCTTTCTACTGATCGATCCATACTCACTTGCGTGCACCTAGCCTAGGAAGGTTTCCTATGGCTTCCCATCTTTCTACTGATCGATCCATACTCACTTGCGTGCACCTAGCCTAGGAAGGTTTCCTATGGCTTCCCATCTTTCTACTGATCGATCCATACTCACTTGCGTGCACCTAGCCTAGGAAGGTTTCCTTGGGCTTCCCATCTTTCTACTGATCGATCCATACTCACTTGCGTGCACCTAGCCTAGGAAGGTTTCCTATGGCTTCCCATCTTTCTACTGATCGATCCATACTCACTTGCGTGCACCTAGCCTAGGAAGGTTTCCTATGGCTTCCCATCTTTCTACTGATCGATCCATACTCACTTGCGTGCACCTAGCCTAGGAAGGTTTCCTTGGGCTTCCCATCTTTCTACTGATCGATCCATACTCACTTGCGTGCACCTAGCCTAGGAAGGTTTCCTATGGCTTCCCATCTTTCTACTGATCGATCCATACTCACTTGCGTGCACCTAGCCTAGGAAGGTTTCCCTTCGGTACCGACTTCCATCTACGCACTCGATATAACCTAGGTACTTGGTACCGATGTTGGTTAACACTCAAGCATTTCTTGCATCCTGCGTGCAAGGTACCAATTTTCACTTCTTAGGTACGTTTATGGGCCCGCATTAATCCAATATCGCTCCGATGGCCTTTCGCATTATTTCATCCGATAGCCCTTGCCAAAAGCTACCAAAAGTTCCTCCACGGCCATGTGCTCCGACGCTTAGTTTAGGAAATATTCGAAAAAATTCAAAATAGGAAGCATTTTCTTATTGGAAAATCACCTTAAATCGATGGCCATTTTTTGGGCAAAAACTTTAACGTCTTCCCGACTTTGAGGGAATTGCGAATTTTAGGCACCCAGAGAAAATCTTTTACTTTAAGGGGGCGGCCGCGAAGTTGCCCAAAGTCTCGGACACAAAAATTCTCAAGTTCCCCACTCTAGTAAATCGCCCTATGAGTATCTCCTGGCCCGCGAGCTCTGCGAGCGGGCCAGCTTCGGCGATTTTTGCCTTTTCGCCTAGGCGGTTCTTCTACGAAATTGGTCCACAGCTTTTGCTCAGAAAGCTAGCATTTGTTGCAACAGTTAGGTGCTTGGTACCACATTTTGGTATCCATTTGGGCATTTGTTGCAACTACTCGGTTCTTTGGCCCACATTTCGCTCTACTCGGGCCTCTATGGTGCTACTTGTCGGTACTTTTGGCCAACTTAGGCCAATTGGGTGCAACTTGTGGGTACTCTGTGGGTACTTTAGGGCATATTGTGTCTTTCGGGTGAACCTTCGCGATACTTCATGGGTACTGATGGCCAACTTAGGAACATTCAGTGCAACCTTTGGGCCTAAGGAAATTTGTCCAACTCTTTGGACTTAGAAAATTTTCTGGACTTAGAAAATTTTCTGGACTTGTAAAAATTTTCAAATGTTCAATTTGGCCCACATTTCGCTCTACTCGGGCCTCTATGGTGCTACTTGGCGGTACTTTTGGCCAACTTAGGCCAATTGGGTGCTCTTTGTGGGTACTCTATCGGTACTTTTGGCCATGTTAGGCCCACTCGGTGCTATTTGTGGGTACTCTATCGGTACTTTTGGCCAACTTAGGCCAACTCAGTGCTACTTGTGGGTACTCTATCGGTACTTTTGGCCATGTTAGGCCCACTCGGTGCTATTTGTGGGTACTCTATCGGTACTTTTGGCCAACATAGGCCAATTGGGTGCTGCTTATGGGTACTCTATCGGTACTTTTGGCCAACTTAGGCCAACTGGGTGCTATTTGTGGGTGCTCTATCGGTACTTTTGGCCAACTTAGGCCCATGGGGTGCTATTTGTGGGTACTCTATCGGTACTTTTGGCCATGTTAGGCCCACTCGGTGCTATTTGTGGGTACTCTATCGGTACTTTTGGCCAACTTAGGCCAATTGGGTGCTGCTTATGGGTACTCTATCGGTACTTTTGGCCAACTTAGGCCAATTGGGTGCTACTTGTGGGTGCTCTATCGGTACTTTTGGCCATGTTAGGCCCATTCGGTGCTACTTGTGGGTACTCTATCGGTACTTTTGGCCAACTTAGGCCAACTCAGTGCTTCTTGTGGGTACTCTATCGGTACTTTTGGCCAACTTAGGCCAACGCGGTGCTATTTGTGGGTACTCTATCGGTACTTTTGGCCATGTTAGGCCCACTCGGTGCTATTTGTGGGTACTCTATCGGTACTTTTGGCCAACATAGGCCAATTGGGTGCTCTTTGTGGGTGCTCTATCGGTACTTTGGGACATATTATGTCCTTCGGGTGAACCTTCTCGATACCTCATGGGTACTTGTGGCCAACTTAGGAAAATTCAGTGCAACCTATGGGCCTTTGGAAATTGTTCCAACACTTTGGACTTAGAAAATTTTCTGGACTTAGAAAATTTTTTGGACTTAGAAAAATTTTCAACTTCTGTATCTTCTTCATCATGTTCCATTTTGTGGGACTTAGAAAATTTTCTGGACTTAGAAAATTTTTTGGACTTAGGAAATTTTTCAACACTTGTAAAATTTTTGTTCCTTCTTTGAAGAAGAATACTTTCCACTATTAGCTTCTTTCTCTTTTTCTTCTTAGTTGTCTTCTTATTTTCGGTCCGAGAGCGCCGACACTTGTAAAATTATCTAAGTCCGAAGACTTTTGGAATGAACCAAAAGTCAACGAACACAATACATCAACCCTATCAACATCAAGTGGCAACCCGAAGGAAGCGCAGCGGCCAGCCCATGTACAACGCGAAGTTGTAGCATGCAACCAACCAACCGCTAACCTCCAACGGCACTCAATGTATTCGTTACACATGGGCGCACCTGCACCACACTGTCGTGACCATCCAACGAGCCGTCGGTTCGGTCGTGTGTTACAAGCACCCCATCACATAGGCATAGAGTCACCACACAGTGTTCTTCAACACTCTCGTCACATGGTGCAAGTCACGGTACGCACCACCAATGTGCACTGGTTGGCCAATTCCAGCACACACGGGGCGCGCACGCGCAAGCACTAACCACCAAGCATGGGTCGCCTGAGAGGATCGATGCGAACGCATCTCTACAACTTGAAGCTCCCAGCCTGTAGTCCCGTCGTTTGCGGGCGGTCGTAGGTGTCGAAACTAGTGATATCCACAGTCGGCAAGCTCGTCCACCGGTGTTCCCAACATGTATGGTACTAACACGTGCAGCGCGAACCCGCCCTTTGCGGCCTAGTAGTAAGCGGGGATGAGACGCCAGTGTGCCAATGGACAGCACGGACGGTTCTCGGAGGGTTGTTAGGCCCGCTAGCTTACGACCACCTAATGGGTATAAGAAGCGCTATCAGCTCGGATTGGATACGACCTTAGAGGCGTTCAGGCATAATCCAGCGGACGTAGCGTCATACCATAGTCCGTTCGAACTAGTATTGAGCCAGTGGTCCGTACCTGTGGTTCCTCTCGTACTGCACAGGAATTCCGTTAAGATAGCGACAAACAATGCACACCAGTAGGGTAAAACTAACCTGTCTCACGACGGTCTAAACCCAGCTCACGTTCCCTTGAAAGGGTGAACAATCCTACGCTTGGTAAATTTTGCTTTACAATGATAGGAAGAGCCGACATCGAAGGATCAAAAAGCCACGTCGCTATGAACGCTTGGCGGCCACAAGCCAGTTATCCCTGTGTGTGTAGCTGTCAAGCCAGCAGTTTAGACGTGCTTTTGTGTTGCTCCGTATTTTTTGCAAAAATATTGTGCAAAAGTGCTTATAAAAAGCGGAACAATAGTCGAAAAAGGCGAATTGAGTGTCATTCTTAGCGAATATTGAAAAAGGAAATCGTTTTACTTCAATTTACTGCGCTAAAACTCAGTTTAAAGTGTCCCCATACACTTTGTATGGGGAACTTCAGTGGCGAATAAATATCGAAATACCGTGTTAGAACATTGGAAAAGTGGTAAAACACATGCTAGGGAGCATAAACTATCGTTTTCCAGCGACGTAAAGTGCTTTTAAAAAGAGATAAACAGTAAAAACTCGACGTGAAAGTGCGTGCAACAGCGTGGTACGGTGGCGTCAGGTGTGTCGTCGCGTGTGTTTGTGTCATCAACAACACCACGAAGCGTTTTCGAGCAGTGAGGACAACAACCCAACGTAAAAGCTCCCTTTTTATGACGACAGCGCCACCCGTGGCGGGTTCCGCAACTTCCAGCGAAGACAGCAACCACCTTCTCTTCGACGTCTGCAGCGCCACCAGCGACCGGTAGCGGTAGCGCTTAGCCGGGACACCAGCGTTACGAAGCGTTACGGTGCTATAAAACGCGGTGCGGGTTGCATACCTTTCCGGCGCTTAGCGGTCAGAGAGTGAGAACGCGCAGCCGGAGACCGGGAACGCTTAGCAGGAGACCGGGAACGGTTCTTTGGCTCCGAATCCTTCCCCGGGAACGCCAAAACGAGAGACTTCAACGCGTCAGCAGGCGACGAACCCGTTTTTTGAAAAAAGTGGGAGTTTTTTATTCTTGCGATCCGCGGACGGGAAATCTGCCAAAGGGGCTCTAGCGACGGACGGTCGTTACCTTGGCAGATGTTGAAGGGAATATTCCCTTGTTCCGTCTGAACGATTCGTGCAGGCGGTTTTTTGTGAAAGGAGCGGAGAATGGAGGGGCGGGTGCTTCGTTCCGGGGTGCGGTCGTCGTCCACGCCTCGGAAGCGGTCCGATACCCCTTCCCCTTTACCGGAGACACCACGGCCGGCCGGACCAACGGTGGCGGTTCCGTCCGAGGCTGATAATTCCGAGGAGGAGGACGATGCGGAATTTTCCGACGCCTCTCTTCTCGAGCAGACGGTGGTGCCGCCAGTGGTAGCGGCAGGGGAGATGTCTTCAACCGTGGCTCCCCACGACGATGGCGAAGCGTCGGTGCTGGCTTTCCAGCACAAGATGCTGGAGAACTTCGCCAAACAGATCGAGTCGCTGACGGAAGAGCTGCGACTTAGCCGGGAACGTGAAGTGGCCCTGAAGTGTACGCTGGAAGCGCTTCAAGAGGGCATGCGTTCCTTGACGGCGCTTCATTCCTCGGCACAGCCTGTTGGTCAGGGCAGTGCCAGGACAAAACGCAGCCGGCAGCAGCGCAACCGTGCGAAGAAAGCTTCGCAACTGCAGCAGCAGCAGCAGCAGCAGCAGCAGCAGCAGCGGCAGCAGCAGCAGCAGCGGCAGCAGCAACAACAACAGCGGCAGCAGCAGCAGCAGCAGCAGCAGCAGCAGCGCAGCCAGCCACAGCCGCAGCGACGGACGGTCGCAGTGTCGGCTAATGGCCAGCAGCAGCAGCAGCAGCAGCAACCGCAACGTCAGCAGCAGCGGCAACAGCAGCAGATGTCCTGGGCTACGGTCGTGAGCGGTCGGAAGAGCCGATCGCAACGTTCGACTCAGCAGCAGCAGCAACCGCAGCAGGTGGGCCAGCCGTACCGGCCACCTCAGATGCGCCAGCAGCAGCAGCAGAGTCAGCAGCAACAACATCAGCAGCATCGTGCCCAGTCTAAGGGGCGTCCTCCGCGTCCTGACCGCATTGCGGTGGTCCCAGGTTCGGACAAAACCTGGACAGAGATGTACGTGAAGCTGCGTACATCTCAGGAGCTGCAGGACGTCAGGGCAGACATCGGCATGGGGCGCCGGACCGTGCAAGGTCATCTGCTTGTACCGTTGCGGAAGAACGTCGATAGCGCGGAGCTGGCTCGCCGGATCCAGCTAGCGCTAGGTGAGGATGGCGAGGCACGAGTGGTGACGGAGATGGGTGAGCTTCTCATCACCAACGTCGACTCTCTGGCCAAAGAGAGTGACGTGAAGCTTGCCATTGAGGAGAAGCTGGGGTCAGCGGCTGGCATCACTCACGTCGAGCTTTGGGAGCTCCGTGATGGCACAAAGCGAGCGCGTGTTCGACTCCCACTGGCCAAGGCACGGAGTCTCATTGGTCAGAAGTTGACACTCTGCCAATGTGTCAGCGGCATCCGCGAAGTGCCGAAGAAGCCGCTCGACCGTCAGCGCTGCTTCCGTTGCCTGCTGATGGGGCACCTGGCGCGGGACTGCCGTTCTTCAACTGACCGGACGGGTCAGTGTTTGCAGTGTGGCGAGGTAGGCCACCGCGTTAGTCAGTGCACGTCGGCAGCTAAGTGCATTGTCTGCCAGGGGCCCCATCGAGTGGGCCACTCATCGTGCCGACAAGGTCAACAGTGTCGGGTGTAGTGAGGGTGATGCAGGTCAACCTGGGTGGTGGACGCACTGCTCAGGATCTGGCCCTGCAAACAGCCCGCACTAAGCGGGTCGACGTGCTGCTGCTGTCAGAGGTGTACCGACCTCCAGAGGGCAGCGGAAACTGGACGGTGGATTCGTCGGGGAGAGCAGCTGTGGTGGCGACCGGCCACCTTCCGATCCAGCGGGTCTGGCGCTGTGCCATGCCCGGGTTGGCTGCTGCGCAGATTGGAGGGGTGGTCTTCATCAGCTGTTACGCCCCTCCACGTCTCAACGCCGGCGAGTTCGAGCAACTTCTGGAGGCGGTGGAGTTGGAGGCCCAACCCCACCCTCGCATCGTCCTGGCAGGCGATTTCAACGCCTGGAATGAGGAGTGGGGTAGCCAACGTACCACCCGGCGCGGTGAAGAGCTGCTCGATACAATTCGGCAGCTTGGGCTTGTGGTCCTGAACCAAGGATCGGTCCCGACGTTCGTGGGCAACGGAGTCGCCACTCCCAGTGTCGTGGATGTGTCTTTCGCGAGCGCATCCATTGCTCGTCCAGACACTTGGGAGGTGGCAGCGAACACCACTTCGTGCCACTATACGGCGTCGGACCACCGGTACATTTTCTTCACCGTGGGGCCTCCAACTCTTGACCAGCAGCGACGACAACAGCAGCAGCACCAGCAGCAGCAGCACCAGCAGCAGCAGCACCAGCAGCAGCAGCACCTGCAGCAGCAGCATCGTCACCTGAACGGGAGGCAGCAGCGACAACAGCAGCAGCATCGCCAGCGGGGACAGGGGTCCTCTTCGTCGTCTACCACGTTTCGGCACGCTGGCCGTAGATGGAAGACGACGCAGTTTTTGGTGGAGGCATTCGCAGCCGCACTCCAGACGGCCGGTTTTCCGGAACGAGCCGTCAGCCAGGAGGGGATGGTCGACGCCATGCTAGATGCATGCGACGACACGATGGAGCGCGTCACCATGTCGCATCGTGACCCCCATCGAGACCTCTTCTGGTGGACTCCGGAGATCTTGCGTCTTCGGGAGGAGTGTTCGACCGTGCATGAGCGGATGCTTCGTACCACCGACCTGCAGGAGCGCAGCATTGTGGCTGCACATCATCGGTCGGCGAGGAGAGCTGTCGAGAAGGCTGTCCGGGCCAGCAAGCGAGCGCAGCTCGATGAGCTGATTCAACAGGCGGAAACCAACGAGTTTGGGGCCGGTTATCGGGTGGTCATGTCTCGTCTTCGTGGCTGCTTCGTGCCACCTGAGACTGACCGTGTCGTGTTGGAGCGGATAGCCAACGATCTGTTCCCGACACATCCGCCTGTTGACTGGCCGGACGCTGAATCATCGAGCGTCGACACCGAGGAGCGGAGTTCTTCGTTGACCCCTGTCACCGTGGGCGAGCTGTTGTCCATCGTGGGATCGATGGCGAACCGGAAAGCGCCTGGACTGGACGGTATCCCCAACGCGGCGGTTAAGACGGCCATTAGGAAGTACCCGGAGGTTTTCGTCCGTTTGTACCAGGACTGCCTGGACCGGGGTGCGTTTCCAGCGCCCTGGAAGAGGCAACGACTGGTACTGCTGCCAAAGCCTGGCAAGCCTCCCGGGGAAAGCTCCTCCTACCGGCCGCTGTGCATGCTCGACGCACTCGGCAAGGTGTTGGAGCGCCTAATTCTTAACCGCCTCAACGAGTTCCTGGAGGAACCGGATGCGGAACGGCTGTCGGACGGGCAGTACGGTTTCCGGCGAGGCAGATCCACCATCAGTGCGATCCAGCGCGTTGTCGAAGCGGGCAGGACGGCCATGTCCTTTCGCCGCACCAACGCCCGAGACAAGCGCTGCCTGATGGTGGTGGCACTTGATATCCGTAACGCCTTTAACTCTGCGCCCTGGCAAGCCATCGCCAACGCGCTGAGGGACAAGGGGGTACCGTCATCGCTGCAGCAGATACTGAGGAGCTATTTCGAGGACCGGCGGCTGGTTATCGACACCAGCGAGGGCCCTGTCGAGCGGAACATCAGTGCGGGCGTTCCACAGGGTTCCATTTTGGGACCCACGCTTTGGAACGTGCTGTACGACGGGGTCCTGGGTGTCCAGTTGCCTGAGGGGGCCGAGGTTATTGGCTACGCTGATGACCTTGTCGTCTTGGTCCCTGCAACGACACCCCAAGCCGCTTCCTCGACTGCTGAACGAGCCATCGCGGTAATCATGGACTGGCTGGATCGGAACCGTCTCTCGTTGGCGCCAGAGAAGACGGAAATGACGCTCATCTCCACCCTGAAGCGTCATCCGGTCGCCAGCATCAACATCGGAGGTGTGGTCGTGCAATCCCAGCGCTCCATCCGTTATCTTGGAGTTTGGTTGCACGACCACCTGTCATGGTTGCCGCACGTTCAGCAGGCTGCAGCGAAGGCCATGAAGGTCGCGGAAGCCGTCACGCGCCTCATGCCGAACCACAGTGGACCGAAGTCGTCGCGTGCCCGACTGCTGGCGGCCGTAGCGGA
>NW_026045170.1:180000-195000 GCF_943734845.2 Anopheles funestus
ACACACACGGATTGGGCAATTTACGGTCATTTTTGAATCAACGATGGCCCCCCCGAGCACGTTGTCCGAATATCACTCCAATAAGGACAACGAGTTCCGCTCGGCATCGTTTTGATTCGATCTCTCAACAACAACTCCCGGTCGACTTGGTCGACTTGGACCCACGATGTCTCCCCCCGAGCATGTCGAGCCAACTGCACCACTATTGTATTGGACAACATGTTCCCCTCGGGCATCGATGGGTTAATCATGCACCACTATTATAAAACCCTTTGACGTTTTCCCCCAAGCACGTTGATCCAGTATTACGACGGATACGGTCAACGAATTCTTGGACATCAAAGAGGTTTTCGATTGAATTTCCCCATGTTTCACAACGTACTCTTAGCGGTATCCTACGATACGTCTCACTCTATTTGTGTGTGTGCGCGTTTACGTGCGTGCGATTTATGCGGTTCACCCCTTTACTTTCAGCGCCCTGCGGTCCCAACAAAGGTCCCGAGCACGCCATTATGCACAGTGTGGAAGCGTGTTTCCCCCACGACACTAGACGGGCTGCTCGCCATAGTGTTCTATTGTGGCACGCTCCACCCTGAAGTTTGGTTTGTTGTATATCAAGGAATTGATAGGCACTCAAGAATGTGTGCATCGGCCGGGTTTAATCGTCCGACGCGCAATATGCGTTCAACTTATCGGTGTTCATGTGTCCTGCAGTTCACATTGTGACGCGCATTTAGCTGCGGTCTTCATCGATCCATGAGCCGAGTGATCCCCTGCCTAGGGTTTTATAGTAAGGTTCCCAATGTAACACAATCCCGGTGGTACGTCCAAAGACTAACTTTCTGACTAAGTTGTCTTTATTACCCAATAGTCCCAGGCCTTGTGACTTGTGGCTCATGTCTACGCCCATGGCCACCATTCGCTAAGATAGTTTTGAAGTCACTTTGAAGGCCCAGGAACAACTCTCTTAGCACATCGGTTAACCTGGCGCCGCAGTCAACTCATGTGCTTGGATCGGATCGAGCTATTGAGTATTGGGCCTGCATACTCGCTCATCCGTATCCTTTGCGTACCGCCCCATGGCCCTTGTATGTCTGCACCACAGTTCCTGTTCGTTCCGTGCCTATGGCCGGATACGTATTGCACATCGGTATACCTGTCGCTACTCAGGCAACTCGTGTGCGTGGATTGGATCGAGAACATGGTGTGTGCCCCATGTTATAATTGATAGTCCATATCCACTTTATAGGTTAAAGTCATAAGTTGTGATTGCACAACCATTCTTCATAAGAGTTTAATCACTCTTCAACTAACTTTCGTTCTGGTGTCTTGGTATCAAATCGCGTAAGACACAAGATTCTACTGGCCAAATAGAATCTAGCACATTGGTTAACCTGGCGCCGCAGTCAACTCATGTGCTTGGATCGGATCGAGCTATTGAGTATTGGGCCTGCATACTCGCTCATCCGTATCCTTTGCGTACCGCCCCATGGCCCCGTCCTTAGAGTTAATGACTAGTAGGCTTAACTCTTTGTATGTCTGCACCACAGTTCCCGTTCGTTCCGTGCCGTGGCCGGATACGTATTGCACATCGGTATACCTGTCGCTACTCAGGCAACTCGTGTGCGTGGATTGGATCGAGCTCATGGGGTGTGTAGAGATTCCATGTTATAATTGCAAGTCCATATCCACTTTATAGGTTAAAGTCATAAGTTGTGATTGCACAACCATACTTCATAAGAGTTTAATAACTCTTCAACTAACTTTCGTTCTGGTGTCTTGGTATCAAATCGCTTAAGACACAAGATTCTACTGGCCAAATAGAATCTAGCACATTGGTTAACCTGGCGCCGCAGTCAACTCATGTGCTTGGATCGGATCGAGCTATTGAGTATTGGGCCTGCATACTCGCTCATCCGTATCCTTTGTGTACCGCCCCATGGCCCCGTCCTTAGAGTTAATGACTAATAGGCTTAACTCTTGTTTGTCTGCACCACAGTTCCCGTTCGTTCCGTGCCGTAGCCGGATACGTATTGCACACTAGTAGACACCGTAATCTGACGTATCTAACACACCACTATTGTAACTCGTCGTCGAAGGACCTTTCAAGTGCCTGATGGCCAGGGGAGCTCTTACACGGCACGGATACACAGTGATGCTCGCCCATCAAAGTGTACAACGATCGAGTTTGCTTAAGTGTCTGGGTACCTACACACCAGACACGATGCGATGGCCACGGATCCACACAAGGCACATCACATGCAGAAAGCTTTACCAGATTCTGACACATACCACACACATGCAACTCGTCGTCGAAGGGGCGTTCAAAGTGCCTTACGGCTAGGGGGGATCTAGCACGGCACGGAGACACAGTGATGGTCGCCCATCAAAGTGTACAACGATCGAGTTTGCTTTCCGCGCAAGCGTTCTAAGTGTCTGGGTATCTAAGCACCAGACACAATGCAATGGCCACGGATCCACACAAGGCACATCACATGCAGAAAGCTTCACCAGATTCTGACACATACCACACTCTTGTAACTCGTCGTCGAAGGGGCGTTCAAAGTGCCTTACGGCTAGGGGGGATCTAGCACGGCACGGAGACACAGTGATGGTTGCCCATCAAAGTGTACAACGATCGAGTTTGCTTTCCGCGCAAGCGTTCTAAGTGTCTGGGTATCTAAGCACCAGACACAATGCAATGGCCACGGATCCACACAAGGCACATCACATGCAGAAAGCTTCACCAGATTCTGACACATACCACACACATGCAACTCGTCGTCGAAGGGGCGTTCAAGTGCCTTACGGCTAGGGGAGATCTAGCTCGGCACGGAGACACAGTGATGGTCACCCATCAAAGTGTACAACGAACGAGTTGGCTTTCAACAAATTCTGACACATAGCAAGCGAGCGACCGAGCTACACCGAAGGCAGCTCATGGTTGGTCACTCGCGGACGATCATCAGTAATGATCCTTCCGCAGGTTCACCTACGGAAACCTTGTTACGACTTTTACTTCCTCTAAATCATCAAGTTCGGTCAACTTCAGCCATGCCAGCTGCAGCTCACGAAGGAACCGCGGAAGGTAAGCCTCCAGAAACCTCACTAAATAATCCATCGGTAGTAGCGACGGGCGGTGTGTACAAAGGGCAGGGACGTAATCAGCACTAGCTAATGACTAGTGCTTACTAGAAATTCCAGGTTCATGGGGACCGTTGCAGTCCCCAATCCCGACTAGATGGGCATTTTAGTGATTTCCCGTTCCTCTCGGAATGGGGGCGCCTATTGGCGAGAACACGCTGCGACCCACATTGTAGCACGCGTGCAGCCCAGAACATCTAAGGGCATCACGGACCTGTTATCGCTCATTCTCAGCTTGCTAAACACAAGTTGTCCCGCTAAGCAGGGCAAACGTAGCCGACGACCGCCCGTGAAGGCGCCGCCCGGCTGTAACGTCAGGTGCGCCCGGAGGCGCACTGCTGACAGCGTTCTAGTTAGCATGTTTGAGTCACGTTCGTTATCGGAATTAACCAGACAAATCATTCCACGAACTAAGAACGGCCATGCACCACTACCCTTAAATTTGAGAAAGAGCTATCAATCTGTCTTACCTCGATAAGTTTGGACCTGGTAAATTTTCCCGTGTTGAGTCAAATTAAGCCGCAAGCTCCACTTCTTGTGGTGCCCTTCCGTCAATTCCTTTAAGTTTCAACTTTGCAACCATACTTCCCCCGGAACCCGATTTTGGTTTCCCGGAAGCGACTGAGAGCACCGAATAGGGGTAGCGTCTCCCAATTGCTAATTGGCATCGTTTACGGTTAGAACTAGGGCGGTATCTAATCGCCTTCGATCCTCTAACTTTCGTTCTTGATTAAAGAAAGCATCCATGGCAAACGCTTTCGCTTCAGTTGGTCCTACGACGGTCTACGAATTTCACCTCTCGCGCCGTAATACCAATGCCCCCAACTACTTCTGTTAATCATTACCTCTAGGTTTCTGACAAACCAACGAAATCGTATAAACCGAGGTCATATTCCATTATTCCATGCAAGATTATTCTCGGCCAACGCCAACCCCACGGGGGGGCCGGACGCTTTGTCTTAGCCTGCTTTGAGCACTCTAATTTGTTCAAGGTAAATGTGAGTATCTTGAGCACCATGAGGAGCCCGTGCCGGAGTTAACCGGTAGCACGGTACTCGTTCACAGAGTAACGCCCAAGTACACCATTGTGAGTCGCAGCCGTGAGCGCGCGCACGAACGGCCCCGGCGTGTAACCGGGCGCCCGTGGCGGTCACGTGTCTGGACGGGCAATCAACTTCGAACGTTTTAACCGCAACAACTTTAATATACGCTAGTGGAGCTGGAATTACCGCGGCTGCTGGCACCAGACTTGCCCTCCACTTGATCCTTGTTGAAGGATTTATACTCAACTCATTCCAATTATGGACCATCGTTAGAGAGGTCCATATTGTTATTTCTCGTCACTACCTCCCCGTACTGGGATTGGGTAATTTACGCGCCTGCTGCCTTCCTTGGATGTGGTAGCCATTTCTCAGGCTCCCTCTCCGGAATCGAACCCTGATTCCCCGTTACCCGTCGCAACCATGGTAGTCCTCTACACTACCATCAATAGTTGATAGGGCAGACATTTGAAAGATCTGTCGTCAGTCGACAAGCGACCATACGATCTGCGTCCTTATCCAGACTTCAACTCAAGCCGCCCGGAGGCGATTGGTTTAACTAATAAGTGCACCAGTTCAGCTACCCGCGAGGGCAACAGTCCCGGCATGTTGCATGTATTAGCTCTGGATTTTCCACAGTTATCCAAGTAACTAGTGGTAGGATGATCTTGTGAATTATAGCTGTTATACTGAGCCTTATGCGGTTTCACATTCATTTATGTTTGTACTTAGACATGCATGGCTTAACCTTTGAGACAAGCGTATATTACTGGTAGGATCAACCAGAATTCGTTCCACTACAGACACACACTCGCTTAGTGGGAAATAAATTTCCACACAACTCTCTCTCTCTAGAACCATATGGAATGGCTCTTTGGTGTTGGGTAAGGCACCAATTTGTTGGGGTGTAACGGTCACCACCAACTTTAAGTTTGTTAGGGCACAACGGAAACCACTAACTAAACTTTAGGAAACTAAATTTCCTCACACATTATCTCTCACCATATTAGCACTAGGTGCTATCCACGATTGTACAACGTTTCAACTCTTGAATCGACCGTAGGGCCGCGGAATTGCTTCCGGGCCCCTATTCTCGCTATTAATTGTTCATCTCTTTCAATACATCGAGTTCGTTCCATTGGGTAGTTCGCATGGCGAACGTTTTGATGCAGCCCCCTGGGGGACCACGGCACTTTACACCGGGTATGGTGTATGCGCAACCTACAGATAACAATAAACCCCTTATGCGTGTGTAAACCGATGTTGGGCTGCTCAACATCTTTCATGGTTACATCACTTGCACCAGAACCCACGGTGCCGATTTGGTAATATGTTGTACATTTACTCTCAAGATGTACGCTTCGGCCCCTTATTCAGGGGCTCAAGCTATTACCAGCAAGAACAATCCTCATCCAGACTTGAACTCGAAACACCCGCAGGCGAACGGTTTAACTAATAAGTGCACCAGTCTTGAATCCATGCGTCGGTGGAAACAATGCCGGCGTGTTGCATGTATTAGCTCTGAACTTAGCGAGTGATTGCCTTGCAGCTGTCATACTGAGCGTAGAGCGTGATTATCGCTCACTTGAACCATGTTGAATGGCTCTTTGGTGTAGGGTAAGGCACCAATTTGTTGGGGCGTAACGGTCACCACCAACTTAAGACTTGCTTATAGGTATTTCAACGTTTTCAACTCTTTAATCGACCGTGTTTCATTATCATCTCTTCTTCTTATTAAATGCATCGAGTTCGTTCCATTGGGTAGTTCGCGTGGCGAACGGTTTGATGCAGCCCCCCGGGGGGGACCACGGCACTTTACACCGGGCATGGTGTATGCGCAACCTACAGATCACCAATATATTTGTGATCGATAATGCACACTTCTTACACGACTGACCAGTCGACAGCGCTGCCTTCCTATTATGCGTGTGTAAACCGATGTTGGGCTGCTCAACATCTTTCACGGTTACATCACTTGCACCCGAACCCATGGTGCCGATTTGGTAATATGTTGTACATGGTCTCAAGATGTACGCTTCGACCCCTTATTCAGGGGCTCAAGCTATTACCAGCAAGATCAATCCTCATCCAGACTTGAACTCGAAACACCCGGAGGCGAACGGTTTAACTAATAAGTGCACCAGTCTTGAATCCATGCGTCGGTGGAAACAATGCCGGCATGTTGCATGTATTAGCTCTGAACATAGCGAGTGATTGCCTTGCAGCTGTCGAACTGAGCGTAGAATGTGATTATCGCTCACTTGAAAGGGTCAAGCCCTTTCGAGTCGTCCGGTTTTTACGCCAGACGACTCGGTTCACCATCTTTCGGGATACAAGTTGACTAAGTGGCACCACTACACTTATCAACTTTCGATTTGGTAATCCTCATCCAGCTTCCTTTCTGGAGGTCCCGAGGATTACCAATTGGGCTGTCATACTGAGCTCATATATTGGAGATCGATAATGCACACTTCTTACACGACTGACCAGTCGACAGCGCTGCCTTCCTATTATGCGTGTGTAAACCGATGTTGGGCTGCTCAACATCTTTCACGGTTACATCACTTGCACCCGAACCCATGGTGCCGATTTGGTAATATGTTGTACATGGTCTCAAGATGTACGCTTCGACCCCTTATTCAGGGGCTCAAGCTATTACCAGCAAGAACAATCCTCATCCAGACTTGAACTCGAAACACCCGGAGGCGAACGGTTTAACTAATAAGTGCACCAGTCTTGAATCCATGCGTCGGTGGAAACAATGCCGGCATGTTGCATGTATTAGCTCTGAACATAGCGAGTGATTGCCTTGTAGCTGTCGAACTGAGCGTAGAATGTGATTATCGCTCACTTGAAAGGGTCAAGCCCTTTCGAGTCGTCCGGTTTTTACGCCAGACGACTCGGTTCACCATCTTTCGGGAAGGGACCGTCTCGGTCGCAAGCTGCTCCGGTCCCTAAACAACCTGCGACAAATGATAGGAAATGCCGACATCAATATGTGTTCAGTTTGGTTTATCGCTCATAGGTCTTTTTGACCATCGATCCCTGATTATAACTCTCAATTAAACAGTCAGGAGAGTAAGGCATGCCCATCGATATCTCATCGACAGGCGATACCGCAAGAACGGCCAACGACACATCAGGTGATCGATTATTGCTACGACTTTTGCTTAATCGTTTCCACTCCTTAGAGAAAGAAACCCCCGGGGACCGTCTCGGTCGCAAGCTGCTCCGGTCCCCAAACAACCTGCGACAAATGATAGGAAATGCCGACATCAATACGTGTTCAGTTTGGTTTATCGCTCATTGGTCTGTTTGACCATCGATCCCTGATTAAACTCTCAGTAATCCAGTCGGGAGAGTAAGGCATGCCCATCGATATCTCATCGACAGGCGATACCGCTTGAACGGCCAACGACACATCAGAGGATCGTATCTTGCTACAACTTTTGCTTAATCGTTTCTTCTCCTTGGAGAAAGAAACCCCCGGGGACCGTCTCGGCCGCAAGCTGCTCCGGTCCCTAAACAACCTGCGGCATCAAATGATAGGAAAAGCCGACATCAATACGTGTTCAGTTTGGTTTATCGCTCATTGGTCTTGTTTGACCATCGATCCCTGATTAATACTCTCAATTAGAAGGTCGGTAGAGTAAGGCATGCCCATCGATATCTCATCGACAGGCGATACCGCATGAACGGCCAACGACACATCAGAGGATCGTATCTTGCTACAACTCTTGCTTAATAGTTTCCACTCCTTGGAGAAAGAAACCCCCGGGGACCGTCTCGGCCGCAAGTTGCTCCGGTCCCTAAACAACCTGCGGCATCAAATGATAGGAAAAGCCGACATCAATACGTGTTCAGTTTGGTTTATCGCTCATAGGTCTGTTTGACCATCGATCCTAGAATTCAACTTTCGAGTAAGGCATGCCCGTCGATATCTCATCGATAGGCGATACCGGTAGAACGGCCAACGACACACATCTAGGATCGCATTTACTCTTCCTTGGATGGATAACCAATACCCTAGGACCGTTTCATCGCGAGCTGCTCCGGTCCTCAAACAACTCGCGAACCACCGATAGGATGATATTAGGAATGGCCGACTTTCATCCTTTAACTCTCAGTTCTGCTTACCAAAACATAGGTACTTGGACCTTAAAGACCACTATATGTTCCCCGATCGGGGGCAATCGGAACGTCTATCCATCATCAACATCGTTTCACTCATTCCGAACCACCAAATTGGACAGACAGTACCATATTCACCAACCGATTGCTTCAACTTCGCAAACTGTATGGTAAGTTCTACTAATTTCACATCTTACCATCGACTAATAGTGCATAAATCCACTTGGAAATCACTTTTCCTTGGTCCTCGGACCTTCTACGACAACGTCCAACAAATATCCGAAGTCGTTTCCCAACTTAGACCAAGCATTTCGTATCTTTACTTCTAATCGATTTTTTCTCTCATAATTGACGATCAAAATCTAAAAACCACATTTTGAGCCAGAAGCAGTCGTCCGATCGTCCTGGGGGTAGTCTCAATCGATTTAGAAGGGCCCAATTCATAAAGATACGTACTCAGTCAAATTCATGCTTCTGGCTCACCTACCCCCTATATAGAAAACGAAAGCGTACAGGCGTGGAAAACGTGCCATTTTTCTCCATCACGGACTTTTTTTTTCTCGTTGCACCGACTCTAGTAAAAAAGTGAAATTTTTTACTAGTTACCAACTTTTGCAAATTATCATCGGATATCACTTTTCATGGTCTATAGTAAGTTCTTATCACGTTTTAGTAGTTTTTGAAAAAAAAATTTTTTTGAACTTTTCAAAATTTTTCAAAACAAAGTTTTTGTAGGCGGTTTTGTGTATGGAGGGTTACTAGTCTCGGGGTCACTGTTTGACCAAAAAAACCACTATATATCATTCGAAAGGTAATTTCAAGGGCTACAAAAAATTGTTCTACGGCACCCCCCTCCGACGTCTAGTATTCGAGTTATTGGCCAAAAACCATCACTTGAGCGATTTTTCGTTCAGGGTACCCGACTCTAGTAAAAAAGTGAAATTTTTCTCGATTGACCAAGTGTTGCAAATGACCATCGGATTTCACTTTTTATGGTCTATAGTGAGTTCTGATCACGATTTGGTACTTTTTGAAAAAATTTTTTTGACGCACTTTTCAAAATTTTGCAAAACCAAAACTTTTTAGGCGGTTTTGTGTATGGAGGGTTACTAGTCTCGGGGTCACTGTTTGACCAAAAAACCACTATATATCATTCGAAAGGTAATTTCAAGGGCTACAAAAAATTGTTCTACGGCACCCCCCTCCGACGTCTAGTATTCGAGTTATTGGCCAAAAACCGCAACTATAGCGGTTTTTCGTACAGGGTACCCGACTCTAGTAAAATGATGCGATTTTTACTAGTCTAGGAACTTTTTGGTCAAAAAATCAAGTATATGTCATTCGATAGATAATTTCAAGGGCTACCAAAAATTGTTCCACGACACCCCCCTGCGACGTCTAGTATTCGAGTTATTAGCCAAAAACCGCAACTTAAGCGGTTTTTCGTCCAGGGTACCCGACTCTAGTAAAATGATGCGATTTTTACTAGTCTAGGGAACTTTTTGGCCAAAAATCAAGTATATGTCATTCGATAGATAATTTCAAGGGCTACCAAAAATTGTTCCACGACACCCCCCTCCGACGTCTAGTATTAGAGTTATTAGCCAAAAACCGCAACTATAGCGGTTTTTCGTCCAGGGTACCCGACTCTAGTAAAATGATGCGATTTTTACTAGTCTAGGGAACTTTTTGGCCAAAAATCAAGTATATGTCATTCGATAGATAATTTCAAGGGCTACCAAAAATTGTTCCACGACACCCCCCTGCGACGTCTAGTATTCGAGTTATTAGCCAAAAACCGCAATTATAGCGGTTTTTCGTCCAGGGTACCCGACTCTAGTAAAATGATGCGATTTTTACTAGTCTAGGGAACTTTTTGGCCAAAAATCAAGTATATGTCATTCGATAGATAATTTCAAGGGCTACCAAAAATTGTTCCACGACACCCCCCTGCGACGTCTAGTATTCGAGTTATTAGCCAAAAACCGCAATTATAGCGGTTTTTCGTCCAGGGTACCCGACTCTAGTAAAATGATGCGATTTTTACTAGTCTAGGGAACTTTTTGGCCAAAAATCAAGTATATGTCATTCGATAGATAATTTCAAGGGCTACCAAAAATTGTTCCATGACACCCCCCTGCGACGTCTAGTATTCGAGTTATGGGCCAAAAACCATTCATACTTGAGCATTTTGCTCATTTTGCCTGTACGGGTACCGGGGACTAGTAAAATCAGGCCAATTTTACTAGAGTAGGGGTCCTTTTTGGTCAAAAAAACAACTTTTGCTCGTTCGATAGGGAATCGATAGGGCAACAAAAAATCGTTCTACGACCCCCCCTTCCGATGTCTAGTATTCGAGTTATGGGCCAAAAACAGTTTATAGTTAATTTTTCACTCGATTTTACACCAAGTATCGCACATTACTCCGGTTCTATACATTGGATCGTCAATCTTTAAGATTTTATGGGTAGTTCCAACTGTTTGCTGCATTTCATCCATACATTACCAACCGATTCAATGTCTGTGCTAGAAGTTATTAGAGGAATAAAAAAATTTACCCTTGGCTTTGGACCGTACAAGTTTACCCATTTTTGGCCCGTATTTGCCCCATAGCTCCGCCGGTATCCAAGATATCGCCACACTTTCTTCTGGCCATGGCTAGATGGCACTTGTGGCTAGATTTCTTCCATGCACCACTAACCGCTACCATGTCTGTGGCCGGAGCTATTCACGAAAGCGCCTCGCGCACTTGGTCGGATTTTTGGTCCAACTTCACCATTTTTGGCCCATATTTGCACCATAGCTCCGCCGGTATCCAAGATATGGCCACACTTTCTTCTGGCCATGGGTAGATGGCACTTGTGGCTAGATTTCTTCCATGCACCACTAATCGCTACCATGTCTGTGGCCGGAGCTATTCGACGAACAACCTGCGCATTTACCTAGGTACTTTTTCGGATTTTTGGTCCAACTTGCACCATTTTTGGCCCATATTTGCCCCATAGCTCCGCCGGTATCCAAGATATGGCCACACTTTCTTCTGGCCATGGGTAGATGGCACTTGTGGCTAGATTTCTTCCATGCACCACTAATCGCTACCATGTCTGTGGCCGGAGCTATTCGACGAACAACCTGCGCATTCACCTTCTCGTTGCACTTCTTCGGGAATTTGGTGCAACCAAGTTTTCACTATAACTTGGTCATTTTCCGTCCATCGGACATGCGGTTTTGGGTGTCGATACTTGACACCGCACGCTACAATATGTTCCTCCACGACCATGTGGTCCGATGCTTCCAACAGGAGCTATTCGAGGAGTACCGATTTTTCACCATTAAAAATGCTCAATTTTGCACCAACTTTTGCCTATAACTCAGGCTGTATCGATCGGATCTTCAATCTTGAAAAAGTTTTGGATAGGTGGCACCAAATGCTACATTTCGTTCTTCCACGTCAACTTTGTCCGATGTCTAGCAAAAAAGTTATTCGCGAACCAAGTCCAGAACCCATGCAATGGCTGCCCTCATTGCATACATCACGGCGGTTAACTCTCGTTACTCTATACCGTGGACTTGGTACTTTTTCAGGCATTCGTTGCTACTTCTTGGTTCATGATATTCGTTTACGGTCTTCACTAGGGCATTTGGTGCTCCTTATCGGTTCATGATATTCGTTTACGGTCTTCACTAGGGCATTTGGTGCTCCTTCTCGGTTCATGATATTCGTTTACGGTCTTCACTAGGGCATTTGGTGCTCCTTATCGGTTCATGATATTCGTTTACGGTCTTCACTAGGGCATTTGGTAATGGGCTTCCCATCTTTCTACTGATCGATCCATACTCACTTGCGTGCACCTAGCCTAGGAAGGTTTCCTTGGGCTTCCCATCTTTCTACTGATCGATCCATACTCACTTGCGTGCACCTAGCCTAGGAAGGTTTCCTTGGGCTTCCCATCTTTCTACTGATCGATCCATACTCACTTGCGTGCACCTAGCCTAGGAAGGTTTCCTATGGCTTCCCATCTTTCTACTGATCGATCCATACTCACTTGCGTGCACCTAGCCTAGGAAGGTTTCCTATGGCTTCCCATCTTTCTACTGATCGATCCATACTCACTTGCGTGCACCTAGCCTAGGAAGGTTTCCTATGGCTTCCCATCTTTCTACTGATCGATCCATACTCACTTGCGTGCACCTAGCCTAGGAAGGTTTCCTATGGCTTCCCATCTTTCTACTGATCGATCCATACTCACTTGCGTGCACCTAGCCTAGGAAGGTTTCCTATGGCTTCCCATCTTTCTACTGATCGATCCATACTCACTTGCGTGCACCTAGCCTAGGAAGGTTTCCTATGGCTTCCCATCTTTCTACTGATCGATCCATACTCACTTGCGTGCACCTAGCCTAGGAAGGTTTCCTATGGCTTCCCATCTTTCTACTGATCGATCCATACTCACTTGCGTGCACCTAGCCTAGGAAGGTTTCCTATGGCTTCCCATCTTTCTACTGATCGATCCATACTCACTTGCGTGCACCTAGCCTAGGAAGGTTTCCTATGGCTTCCCATCTTTCTACTGATCGATCCATACTCACTTGCGTGCACCTAGCCTAGGAAGGTTTCCTATGGCTTCCCATCTTTCTACTGATCGATCCATACTCACTTGCGTGCACCTAGCCTAGGAAGGTTTCCTATGGCTTCCCATCTTTCTACTGATCGATCCATACTCACTTGCGTGCACCTAGCCTAGGAAGGTTTCCTTGGGCTTCCCATCTTTCTACTGATCGATCCATACTCACTTGCGTGCACCTAGCCTAGGAAGGTTTCCTATGGCTTCCCATCTTTCTACTGATCGATCCATACTCACTTGCGTGCACCTAGCCTAGGAAGGTTTCCTATGGCTTCCCATCTTTCTACTGATCGATCCATACTCACTTGCGTGCACCTAGCCTAGGAAGGTTTCCTTGGGCTTCCCATCTTTCTACTGATCGATCCATACTCACTTGCGTGCACCTAGCCTAGGAAGGTTTCCTATGGCTTCCCATCTTTCTACTGATCGATCCATACTCACTTGCGTGCACCTAGCCTAGGAAGGTTTCCCTTCGGTACCGACTTCCATCTACGCACTCGATATAACCTAGGTACTTGGTACCGATGTTGGTTAACACTCAAGCATTTCTTGCATCCTGCGTGCAAGGTACCAATTTTCACTTCTTAGGTACGTTTATGGGCCCGCATTAATCCAATATCGCTCCGATGGCCTTTCGCATTATTTCATCCGATAGCCCTTGCCAAAAGCTACCAAAAGTTCCTCCACGGCCATGTGCTCCGACGCTTAGTTTAGGAAATATTCGAAAAAATTCAAAATAGGAAGCATTTTCTTATTGGAAAATCACCTTAAATCGATGGCCATTTTTTGGGCAAAAACTTTAACGTCTTCCCGACTTTGCGGGAATTGCGAATTTTAGGCACCCAGAGAAAATCTTTTACTTTAAGGGGGCGGCCGCGAAGTTGCCCAAAGTCTCGGACACAAAAATTCTCAAGTTCCCCACTCTAGTAAATCGCCCTATGAGTATCTCCTGGCCCGCGAGCTCTGCGAGCGGGCCAGCTTCGGCGATTTTTGCCTTTTCGCCTAGGCGGTTCTTCTACGAAATTGGTCCACAGCTTTTGCTCAGAAAGCTAGCATTTGTTGCAACAGTTAGGTGCTTGGTACCACATTTTGGTATCCATTTGGGCATTTGTTGCAACTACTCGGTTCTTTGGCCCACATTTCGCTCTACTCGGGCCTCTATGGTGCTACTTGTCGGTACTTTTGGCCAACTTAGGCCAATTGGGTGCAACTTGTGGGTACTCTGTGGGTACTTTAGGGCATATTGTGTCTTTCGGGTGAACCTTCGCGATACTTCATGGGTACTGATGGCCAACTTAGGAACATTCAGTGCAACCTTTGGGCCTAAGGAAATTTGTCCAACTCTTTGGACTTAGAAAATTTTCTGGACTTAGAAAATTTTCTGGACTTGTAAAAATTTTCAAATGTTCAATTTGGCCCACATTTCGCTCTACTCGGGCCTCTATGGTGCTACTTGGCGGTACTTTTGGCCAACTTAGGCCAATTGGGTGCTCTTTGTGGGTACTCTATCGGTACTTTTGGCCATGTTAGGCCCACTCGGTGCTATTTGTGGGTACTCTATCGGTACTTTTGGCCAACTTAGGCCAACTCAGTGCTTCTTGTGGGTACTCTATCGGTACTTTTGGCCATGTTAGGCCCATTGGGTGCTATTTGTGGGTACTCTATCGGTACTTTTGGCCAACTTAGGCCAATTGGGTGCTGCTTATGGGTACTCTATCGGTACTTTTGGCCAACTTAGGCCAACTGGGTGCTATTTGTGGGTGCTCTATCGGTACTTTTGGCCAACTTAGGCCCATGGGGTGCTATTTGTGGGTACTCTATCGGTACTTTTGGCCATGTTAGGCCCACTCGGTGCTATTTGTGGGTACTCTATCGGTACTTTTGGCCAACTTAGGCCAATTGGGTGCTGCTTATGGGTACTCTATCGGTACTTTTGGCCAACTTAGGCCAATTGGGTGCTACTTGTGGGTGCTCTATCGGTACTTTTGGCCATATTAGGCCCATTCGGTGCTACTTGTGGGTGCTCTATCGGTACTTTTGGCCAACTTAGGCCAACTCAG
>NW_026045170.1:200000-220000 GCF_943734845.2 Anopheles funestus
GTCCCTACGTGCTGAGCTTCTCCCGTTTCGCTCGCAGCTACTCAGGGAATCCCGGTTGGTTTCTTCTCCTCCCCTTATTAATATGCTTAAATTCTGGGGGTTGTCTCACATCACTTGAGGCCTACAACAAAATCAGTCACATTCCATTCGTTTCGAACCCGGGGCATAGCGAACCGATATATACGCAACAACACTTCACACACACACACACACGGATTGGGCAATTTACGGTCATTTTTGAATCAACGATGGCCCCCCCGAGCACGTTGTCCGAATATCACTCCAATAAGGACAACGAGTTCCGCTCGGCATCGTTTTGATTCGATCTCTCAACAACAACTCCCGGTCGACTTGGTCGACTTGGACCCACGATGTCTCCCCCCGAGCATGTCGAGCCAACTGCACCACTATTGTATTGGACAACATGTTCCCCTCGGGCATCGATGGGTTAATCATGCACCACTATTATAAAACCCTTTGACGTTTTCCCCCAAGCACGTTGATCCAGTATTACGACGGATACGGTCAACGAATTCTTGGACATCAAAGAGGTTTTCGATTGAATTTCCCCATGTTTCACAACGTACTCTTAGCGGTATCCTACGATACGTCTCACTCTATTTGTGTGTGTGCGCGTTTACGTGCGTGCGATTTATGCGGTTCACCCCTTTACTTTCAGCGCCCTGCGGTCCCAACAAAGGTCCCGAGCACGCCATTATGCACAGTGTGGAAGCGTGTTTCCCCCACGACACTAGACGGGCTGCTCGCCATAGTGTTCTATTGTGGCACGCTCCACCCTGAAGTTTGGTTTGTTGTATATCAAGGAATTGATAGGCACTCAAGAATGTGTGCATCGGCCGGGTTTAATCGTCCGACGCGCAATATGCGTTCAACTTATCGGTGTTCATGTGTCCTGCAGTTCACATTGTGACGCGCATTTAGCGCGGTCTTCATCGATCCATGAGCCGAGTGATCCCCTGCCTAGGGTTTTATAGTAAGGTTCCCAATGTAACACAATCCCGGTGGTACGTCCAAAGACTAACTTTCTGACTAAGTTGTCTTTATTACCCAATAGTCCCAGGCCTTGTGACTTGTGGCTCATGTCTACGCCCATGGCCACCATTCGCTAAGATAGTTTTGAAGTCACTTTGAAGGCCCAGGAACAACTCTCTTAGCACATCGGTTAACCTGGCGCCGCAGTCAACTCATGTGCTTGGATCGGATCGAGCTATTGAGTATTGGGCCTGCATACTCGCTCATCCGTATCCTTTGCGTACCGCCCCATGGCCCTTGTATGTCTGCACCACAGTTCCTGTTCGTTCCGTGCCTATGGCCGGATACGTATTGCACATCGGTATACCTGTCGCTACTCAGGCAACTCGTGTGCGTGGATTGGATCGAGAACATGGTGTGTGCCCCATGTTATAATTGATAGTCCATATCCACTTTATAGGTTAAAGTCATAAGTTGTGATTGCACAACCATTCTTCATAAGAGTTTAATCACTCTTCAACTAACTTTCGTTCTGGTGTCTTGGTATCAAATCGCGTAAGACACAAGATTCTACTGGCCAAATAGAATCTAGCACATTGGTTAACCTGGCGCCGCAGTCAACTCATGTGCTTGGATCGGATCGAGCTATTGAGTATTGGGCCTGCATACTCGCTCATCCGTATCCTTTGCGTACCGCCCCATGGCCCCGTCCTTAGAGTTAATGACTAGTAGGCTTAACTCTTTGTATGTCTGCACCACAGTTCCCGTTCGTTCCGTGCCGTGGCCGGATACGTATTGCACATCGGTATACCTGTCGCTACTCAGGCAACTCGTGTGCGTGGATTGGATCGAGCTCATGGGGTGTGTAGAGATTCCATGTTATAATTGCAAGTCCATATCCACTTTATAGGTTAAAGTCATAAGTTGTGATTGCACAACCATACTTCATAAGAGTTTAATAACTCTTCAACTAACTTTCGTTCTGGTGTCTTGGTATCAAATCGCTTAAGACACAAGATTCTACTGGCCAAATAGAATCTAGCACATTGGTTAACCTGGCGCCGCAGTCAACTCATGTGCTTGGATCGGATCGAGCTATTGAGTATTGGGCCTGCATACTCGCTCATCCGTATCCTTTGTGTACCGCCCCATGGCCCCGTCCTTAGAGTTAATGACTAATAGGCTTAACTCTTGTTTGTCTGCACCACAGTTCCCGTTCGTTCCGTGCCGTAGCCGGATACGTATTGCACACTAGTAGACACCGTAATCTGACGTATCTAACACACCACTATTGTAACTCGTCGTCGAAGGACCTTTCAAGTGCCTGATGGCCAGGGGAGCTCTTACACGGCACGGATACACAGTGATGCTCGCCCATCAAAGTGTACAACGATCGAGTTTGCTTAAGTGTCTGGGTACCTACACACCAGACACGATGCGATGGCCACGGATCCACACAAGGCACATCACATGCAGAAAGCTTTACCAGATTCTGACACATACCACACACATGCAACTCGTCGTCGAAGGGGCGTTCAAAGTGCCTTACGGCTAGGGGAGATCTAGCTCGGCACGGAGACACAGTGATGGTCGCCCATCAAAGTGTACAACGATCGAGTTTGCTTTCCGCGCAAGCGTTCTAAGTGTCTGGGTATCTAAGCACCAGACACAATGCAATGGCCACGGATCCACACAAGGCACATCACATGCAGAAAGCTTCACCAGATTCTGACACATACCACACTCTTGTAACTCGTCGTCGAAGGGGCGTTCAAAGTGCCTTACGGCTAGGGGGGATCTAGCACGGCACGGAGACACAGTGATGGTTGCCCATCAAAGTGTACAACGATCGAGTTTGCTTTCCGCGCAAGCGTTCTAAGTGTCTGGGTATCTAAGCACCAGACACAATGCAATGGCCACGGATCCACACAAGGCACATCACATGCAGAAAGCTTCACCAGATTCTGACACATACCACACACATGCAACTCGTCGTCGAAGGGGCGTTCAAGTGCCTTACGGCTAGGGGAGATCTAGCTCGGCACGGAGACACAGTGATGGTCACCCATCAAAGTGTACAACGAACGAGTTGGCTTTCAACAAATTCTGACACATAGCAAGCGAGCGACCGAGCTACACCGAAGGCAGCTCATGGTTGGTCACTCGCGGACGATCATCAGTAATGATCCTTCCGCAGGTTCACCTACGGAAACCTTGTTACGACTTTTACTTCCTCTAAATCATCAAGTTCGGTCAACTTCAGCCATGCCAGCTGCAGCTCACGAAGGAACCGCGGAAGGTAAGCCTCCAGAAACCTCACTAAATAATCCATCGGTAGTAGCGACGGGCGGTGTGTACAAAGGGCAGGGACGTAATCAGCACTAGCTAATGACTAGTGCTTACTAGAAATTCCAGGTTCATGGGGACCGTTGCAGTCCCCAATCCCGACTAGATGGGCATTTTAGTGATTTCCCGTTCCTCTCGGAATGGGGGCGCCTATTGGCGAGAACACGCTGCGACCCACATTGTAGCACGCGTGCAGCCCAGAACATCTAAGGGCATCACGGACCTGTTATCGCTCATTCTCAGCTTGCTAAACACAAGTTGTCCCGCTAAGCAGGGCAAACGTAGCCGACGACCGCCCGTGAAGGCGCCGCCCGGCTGTAACGTCAGGTGCGCCCGGAGGCGCACTGCTGACAGCGTTCTAGTTAGCATGTTTGAGTCACGTTCGTTATCGGAATTAACCAGACAAATCATTCCACGAACTAAGAACGGCCATGCACCACTACCCTTAAATTTGAGAAAGAGCTATCAATCTGTCTTACCTCGATAAGTTTGGACCTGGTAAATTTTCCCGTGTTGAGTCAAATTAAGCCGCAAGCTCCACTTCTTGTGGTGCCCTTCCGTCAATTCCTTTAAGTTTCAACTTTGCAACCATACTTCCCCCGGAACCCGATTTTGGTTTCCCGGAAGCGACTGAGAGCACCGAATAGGGGTAGCGTCTCCCAATTGCTAATTGGCATCGTTTACGGTTAGAACTAGGGCGGTATCTAATCGCCTTCGATCCTCTAACTTTCGTTCTTGATTAAAGAAAGCATCCATGGCAAACGCTTTCGCTTCAGTTGGTCCTACGACGGTCTACGAATTTCACCTCTCGCGCCGTAATACCAATGCCCCCAACTACTTCTGTTAATCATTACCTCTAGGTTTCTGACAAACCAACGAAATCGTATAAACCGAGGTCATATTCCATTATTCCATGCAAGATTATTCTCGGCCAACGCCAACCCCACGGGGGGGCCGGACGCTTTGTCTTAGCCTGCTTTGAGCACTCTAATTTGTTCAAGGTAAATGTGAGTATCTTGAGCACCATGAGGAGCCCGTGCCGGAGTTAACCGGTAGCACGGTACTCGTTCACAGAGTAACGCCCAAGTACACCATTGTGAGTCGCAGCCGTGAGCGCGCGCACGAACGGCCCCGGCGTGTAACCGGGCGCCCGTGGCGGTCACGTGTCTGGACGGGCAATCAACTTCGAACGTTTTAACCGCAACAACTTTAATATACGCTAGTGGAGCTGGAATTACCGCGGCTGCTGGCACCAGACTTGCCCTCCACTTGATCCTTGTTGAAGGATTTATACTCAACTCATTCCAATTATGGACCATCGTTAGAGAGGTCCATATTGTTATTTCTCGTCACTACCTCCCCGTACTGGGATTGGGTAATTTACGCGCCTGCTGCCTTCCTTGGATGTGGTAGCCATTTCTCAGGCTCCCTCTCCGGAATCGAACCCTGATTCCCCGTTACCCGTCGCAACCATGGTAGTCCTCTACACTACCATCAATAGTTGATAGGGCAGACATTTGAAAGATCTGTCGTCAGTCGACAAGCGACCATACGATCTGCGTCCTTATCCAGACTTCAACTCAAGCCGCCCGGAGGCGATTGGTTTAACTAATAAGTGCACCAGTTCAGCTACCCGCGAGGGCAACAGTCCCGGCATGTTGCATGTATTAGCTCTGGATTTTCCACAGTTATCCAAGTAACTAGTGGTAGGATGATCTTGTGAATTATAGCTGTTATACTGAGCCTTATGCGGTTTCACATTCATTTATGTTTGTACTTAGACATGCATGGCTTAACCTTTGAGACAAGCGTATATTACTGGTAGGATCAACCAGAATTCGTTCCACTACAGACACACACTCGCTTAGTGGGAAATAAATTTCCACACAACTCTCTCTCTCTAGAACCATATGGAATGGCTCTTTGGTGTTGGGTAAGGCACCAATTTGTTGGGGTGTAACGGTCACCACCAACTTTAAGTTTGTTAGGGCACAACGGAAACCACTAACTAAACTTTAGGAAACTAAATTTCCTCACACATTATCTCTCACCATATTAGCACTAGGTGCTATCCACGATTGTACAACGTTTCAACTCTTGAATCGACCGTAGGGCCGCGGAATTGCTTCCGGGCCCCTATTCTCGCTATTAATTGTTCATCTCTTTCAATACATCGAGTTCGTTCCATTGGGTAGTTCGCATGGCGAACGTTTTGATGCAGCCCCCTGGGGGACCACGGCACTTTACACCGGGTATGGTGTATGCGCAACCTACAGATAACAATAAACCCCTTATGCGTGTGTAAACCGATGTTGGGCTGCTCAACATCTTTCATGGTTACATCACTTGCACCAGAACCCACGGTGCCGATTTGGTAATATGTTGTACATTTACTCTCAAGATGTACGCTTCGGCCCCTTATTCAGGGGCTCAAGCTATTACCAGCAAGAACAATCCTCATCCAGACTTGAACTCGAAACACCCGCAGGCGAACGGTTTAACTAATAAGTGCACCAGTCTTGAATCCATGCGTCGGTGGAAACAATGCCGGCGTGTTGCATGTATTAGCTCTGAACTTAGCGAGTGATTGCCTTGCAGCTGTCATACTGAGCGTAGAGCGTGATTATCGCTCACTTGAACCATGTTGAATGGCTCTTTGGTGTAGGGTAAGGCACCAATTTGTTGGGGCGTAACGGTCACCACCAACTTAAGACTTGCTTATAGGTATTTCAACGTTTTCAACTCTTTAATCGACCGTGTTTCATTATCATCTCTTCTTCTTATTAAATGCATCGAGTTCGTTCCATTGGGTAGTTCGCGTGGCGAACGGTTTGATGCAGCCCCCCGGGGGGGACCACGGCACTTTACACCGGGCATGGTGTATGCGCAACCTACAGATCACCAATATATTTGTGATCGATAATGCACACTTCTTACACGACTGACCAGTCGACAGCGCTGCCTTCCTATTATGCGTGTGTAAACCGATGTTGGGCTGCTCAACATCTTTCACGGTTACATCACTTGCACCCGAACCCATGGTGCCGATTTGGTAATATGTTGTACATGGTCTCAAGATGTACGCTTCGACCCCTTATTCAGGGGCTCAAGCTATTACCAGCAAGATCAATCCTCATCCAGACTTGAACTCGAAACACCCGGAGGCGAACGGTTTAACTAATAAGTGCACCAGTCTTGAATCCATGCGTCGGTGGAAACAATGCCGGCATGTTGCATGTATTAGCTCTGAACATAGCGAGTGATTGCCTTGCAGCTGTCGAACTGAGCGTAGAATGTGATTATCGCTCACTTGAAAGGGTCAAGCCCTTTCGAGTCGTCCGGTTTTTACGCCAGACGACTCGGTTCACCATCTTTCGGGATACAAGTTGACTAAGTGGCACCACTACACTTATCAACTTTCGATTTGGTAATCCTCATCCAGCTTCCTTTCTGGAGGTCCCGAGGATTACCAATTGGGCTGTCATACTGAGCTCATATATTGGAGATCGATAATGCACACTTCTTACACGACTGACCAGTCGACAGCGCTGCCTTCCTATTATGCGTGTGTAAACCGATGTTGGGCTGCTCAACATCTTTCACGGTTACATCACTTGCACCCGAACCCATGGTGCCGATTTGGTAATATGTTGTACATGGTCTCAAGATGTACGCTTCGACCCCTTATTCAGGGGCTCAAGCTATTACCAGCAAGAACAATCCTCATCCAGACTTGAACTCGAAACACCCGGAGGCGAACGGTTTAACTAATAAGTGCACCAGTCTTGAATCCATGCGTCGGTGGAAACAATGCCGGCATGTTGCATGTATTAGCTCTGAACATAGCGAGTGATTGCCTTGTAGCTGTCGAACTGAGCGTAGAATGTGATTATCGCTCACTTGAAAGGGTCAAGCCCTTTCGAGTCGTCCGGTTTTTACGCCAGACGACTCGGTTCACCATCTTTCGGGAAGGGACCGTCTCGGTCGCAAGCTGCTCCGGTCCCCAAACAACCTGCGACAAATGATAGGAAATGCCGACATCAATATGTGTTCAGTTTGGTTTATCGCTCATAGGTCTTTTTGACCATCGATCCCTGATTATAACTCTCAATTAAACAGTCAGGAGAGTAAGGCATGCCCATCGATATCTCATCGACAGGCGATACCGCAAGAACGGCCAACGACACATCAGGTGATCGATTATTGCTACGACTTTTGCTTAATCGTTTCCACTCCTTAGAGAAAGAAACCCCCGGGGACCGTCTCGGTCGCAAGCTGCTCCGGTCCCCAAACAACCTGCGACAAATGATAGGAAATGCCGACATCAATACGTGTTCAGTTTGGTTTATCGCTCATTGGTCTGTTTGACCATCGATCCCTGATTAAACTCTCAGTAATCCAGTCGGGAGAGTAAGGCATGCCCATCGATATCTCATCGACAGGCGATACCGCTTGAACGGCCAACGACACATCAGAGGATCGTATCTTGCTACAACTTTTGCTTAATCGTTTCTTCTCCTTGGAGAAAGAAACCCCCGGGGACCGTCTCGGCCGCAAGCTGCTCCGGTCCCTAAACAACCTGCGGCATCAAATGATAGGAAAAGCCGACATCAATACGTGTTCAGTTTGGTTTATCGCTCATTGGTCTTGTTTGACCATCGATCCCTGATTAATACTCTCAATTAGAAGGTCGGTAGAGTAAGGCATGCCCATCGATATCTCATCGACAGGCGATACCGCATGAACGGCCAACGACACATCAGAGGATCGTATCTTGCTACAACTCTTGCTTAATAGTTTCCACTCCTTGGAGAAAGAAACCCCCGGGGACCGTCTCGGCCGCAAGTTGCTCCGGTCCCTAAACAACCTGCGGCATCAAATGATAGGAAAAGCCGACATCAATACGTGTTCAGTTTGGTTTATCGCTCATAGGTCTGTTTGACCATCGATCCTAGAATTCAACTTTCGAGTAAGGCATGCCCGTCGATATCTCATCGATAGGCGATACCGGTAGAACGGCCAACGACACACATCTAGGATCGCATTTACTCTTCCTTGGATGGATAACCAATACCCTAGGACCGTTTCATCGCGAGCTGCTCCGGTCCTCAAACAACTCGCGAACCACCGATAGGATGATATTAGGAATGGCCGACTTTCATCCTTTAACTCTCAGTTCTGCTTACCAAAACATAGGTACTTGGACCTTAAAGACCACTATATGTTCCCCGATCGGGGGCAATCGGAACGTCTATCCATCATCAACATCGTTTCACTCATTCCGAACCACCAAATTGGACAGACAGTACCATATTCACCAACCGATTGCTTCAACTTCGCAAACTGTATGGTAAGTTCTACTAATTTCACATCTTACCATCGACTAATAGTGCATAAATCCACTTGGAAATCACTTTTCCTTGGTCCTCGGACCTTCTACGACAACGTCCAACAAATATCCGAAGTCGTTTCCCAACTTAGACCAAGCATTTCGTATCTTTACTTCTAATCGATTTTTTCTCTCATAATTGACGATCAAAATCTAAAAACCACATTTTGAGCCAGAAGCAGTCGTCCGATCGTCCTGGGGGTAGTCTCAATCGATTTAGAAGGGCCCAATTCATAAAGATACGTACTCAGTCAAATTCATGCTTCTGGCTCACCTACCCCCTATATAGAAAACGAAAGCGTACAGGCGTGGAAAACGTGCCATTTTTCTCCATCACGGACTTTTTTTTTCTCGTTGCACCGACTCTAGTAAAAAAGTGAAATTTTTTACTAGTTACCAACTTTTGCAAATTATCATCGGATATCACTTTTCATGGTCTATAGTAAGTTCTTATCACGTTTTAGTAGTTTTTGAAAAAAAAATTTTTTTGAACTTTTCAAAATTTTTCAAAACAAAGTTTTTGTAGGCGGTTTTGTGTATGGAGGGTTACTAGTCTCGGGGTCACTGTTTGACCAAAAAACCACTATATATCATTCGAAAGGTAATTTCAAGGGCTACAAAAAATTGTTCTACGGCACCCCCCTCCGACGTCTAGTATTCGAGTTATTGGCCAAAAACCATCACTTGAGCGATTTTTCGTTCAGGGTACCCGACTCTAGTAAAAAAGTGAAATTTTTCTCGATTGACCAAGTGTTGCAAATGACCATCGGATTTCACTTTTTATGGTCTATAGTGAGTTCTGATCACGATTTGGTACTTTTTGAAAAAATTTTTTTGACGCACTTTTCAAAATTTTGCAAAACCAAAACTTTTTAGGCGGTTTTGTGTATGGAGGGTTACTAGTCTCGGGGTCACTGTTTGACCAAAAAACCACTATATATCATTCGAAAGGTAATTTCAAGGGCTACAAAAAATTGTTCTACGGCACCCCCCTCCGACGTCTAGTATTCGAGTTATTGGCCAAAAACCGCAACTATAGCGGTTTTTCGTACAGGGTACCCGACTCTAGTAAAATGATGCGATTTTTACTAGTCTAGGAACTTTTTGGTCAAAAAATCAAGTATATGTCATTCGATAGATAATTTCAAGGGCTACCAAAAATTGTTCCACGACACCCCCCTGCGACGTCTAGTATTCGAGTTATTAGCCAAAAACCGCAACTTAAGCGGTTTTTCGTCCAGGGTACCCGACTCTAGTAAAATGATGCGATTTTTACTAGTCTAGGGAACTTTTTGGCCAAAAATCAAGTATATGTCATTCGATAGATAATTTCAAGGGCTACCAAAAATTGTTCCACGACACCCCCCTCCGACGTCTAGTATTAGAGTTATTAGCCAAAAACCGCAACTATAGCGGTTTTTCGTCCAGGGTACCCGACTCTAGTAAAATGATGCGATTTTTACTAGTCTAGGGAACTTTTTGGCCAAAAATCAAGTATATGTCATTCGATAGATAATTTCAAGGGCTACCAAAAATTGTTCCACGACACCCCCCTGCGACGTCTAGTATTCGAGTTATTAGCCAAAAACCGCAATTATAGCGGTTTTTCGTCCAGGGTACCCGACTCTAGTAAAATGATGCGATTTTTACTAGTCTAGGGAACTTTTTGGCCAAAAATCAAGTATATGTCATTCGATAGATAATTTCAAGGGCTACCAAAAATTGTTCCACGACACCCCCCTGCGACGTCTAGTATTCGAGTTATTAGCCAAAAACCGCAATTATAGCGGTTTTTCGTCCAGGGTACCCGACTCTAGTAAAATGATGCGATTTTTACTAGTCTAGGGAACTTTTTGGCCAAAAATCAAGTATATGTCATTCGATAGATAATTTCAAGGGCTACCAAAAATTGTTCCATGACACCCCCCTGCGACGTCTAGTATTCGAGTTATGGGCCAAAAACCATTCATACTTGAGCATTTTGCTCATTTTGCCTGTACGGGTACCGGGGACTAGTAAAATCAGGCCAATTTTACTAGAGTAGGGGTCCTTTTTGGTCAAAAAAACAACTTTTGCTCGTTCGATAGGGAATCGATAGGGCAACAAAAAATCGTTCTACGACCCCCCCTTCCGATGTCTAGTATTCGAGTTATGGGCCAAAAACAGTTTATAGTTAATTTTTCACTCGATTTTACACCAAGTATCGCACATTACTCCGGTTCTATACATTGGATCGTCAATCTTTAAGATTTTATGGGTAGTTCCAACTGTTTGCTGCATTTCATCCATACATTACCAACCGATTCAATGTCTGTGCTAGAAGTTATTAGAGGAATAAAAAAATTTACCCTTGGCTTTGGACCGTACAAGTTTACCCATTTTTGGCCCGTATTTGCCCCATAGCTCCGCCGGTATCCAAGATATCGCCACACTTTCTTCTGGCCATGGCTAGATGGCACTTGTGGCTAGATTTCTTCCATGCACCACTAACCGCTACCATGTCTGTGGCCGGAGCTATTCACGAAAGCGCCTCGCGCACTTGGTCGGATTTTTGGTCCAACTTCACCATTTTTGGCCCATATTTGCACCATAGCTCCGCCGGTATCCAAGATATGGCCACACTTTCTTCTGGCCATGGGTAGATGGCACTTGTGGCTAGATTTCTTCCATGCACCACTAATCGCTACCATGTCTGTGGCCGGAGCTATTCGACGAACAACCTGCGCATTTACCTAGGTACTTTTTCGGATTTTTGGTCCAACTTGCACCATTTTTGGCCCATATTTGCCCCATAGCTCCGCCGGTATCCAAGATATGGCCACACTTTCTTCTGGCCATGGGTAGATGGCACTTGTGGCTAGATTTCTTCCATGCACCACTAATCGCTACCATGTCTGTGGCCGGAGCTATTCGACGAACAACCTGCGCATTCACCTTCTCGTTGCACTTCTTCGGGAATTTGGTGCAACCAAGTTTTCACTATAACTTGGTCATTTTCCGTCCATCGGACATGCGGTTTTGGGTGTCGATACTTGACACCGCACGCTACAATATGTTCCTCCACGACCATGTGGTCCGATGCTTCCAACAGGAGCTATTCGAGGAGTACCGATTTTTCACCATTAAAAATGCTCAATTTTGCACCAACTTTTGCCTATAACTCAGGCTGTATCGATCGGATCTTCAATCTTGAAAAAGTTTTGGATAGGTGGCACCAAATGCTACATTTCGTTCTTCCACGTCAACTTTGTCCGATGTCTAGCAAAAAAGTTATTCGCGAACCAAGTCCAGAACCCATGCAATGGCTGCCCTCATTGCATACATCACGGCGGTTAACTCTCGTTACTCTATACCGTGGACTTGGTACTTTTTCAGGCATTCGTTGCTACTTCTTGGTTCATGATATTCGTTTACGGTCTTCACTAGGGCATTTGGTGCTCCTTATCGGTTCATGATATTCGTTTACGGTCTTCACTAGGGCATTTGGTGCTCCTTCTCGGTTCATGATATTCGTTTACGGTCTTCACTAGGGCATTTGGTGCTCCTTATCGGTTCATGATATTCGTTTACGGTCTTCACTAGGGCATTTGGTAATGGGCTTCCCATCTTTCTACTGATCGATCCATACTCACTTGCGTGCACCTAGCCTAGGAAGGTTTCCTATGGCTTCCCATCTTTCTACTGATCGATCCATACTCACTTGCGTGCACCTAGCCTAGGAAGGTTTCCTATGGCTTCCCATCTTTCTACTGATCGATCCATACTCACTTGCGTGCACCTAGCCTAGGAAGGTTTCCTATGGCTTCCCATCTTTCTACTGATCGATCCATACTCACTTGCGTGCACCTAGCCTAGGAAGGTTTCCTATGGCTTCCCATCTTTCTACTGATCGATCCATACTCACTTGCGTGCACCTAGCCTAGGAAGGTTTCCTATGGCTTCCCATCTTTCTACTGATCGATCCATACTCACTTGCGTGCACCTAGCCTAGGAAGGTTTCCTATGGCTTCCCATCTTTCTACTGATCGATCCATACTCACTTGCGTGCACCTAGCCTAGGAAGGTTTCCTATGGCTTCCCATCTTTCTACTGATCGATCCATACTCACTTGCGTGCACCTAGCCTAGGAAGGTTTCCTTGGGCTTCCCATCTTTCTACTGATCGATCCATACTCACTTGCGTGCACCTAGCCTAGGAAGGTTTCCTATGGCTTCCCATCTTTCTACTGATCGATCCATACTCACTTGCGTGCACCTAGCCTAGGAAGGTTTCCTATGGCTTCCCATCTTTCTACTGATCGATCCATACTCACTTGCGTGCACCTAGCCTAGGAAGGTTTCCTTGGGCTTCCCATCTTTCTACTGATCGATCCATACTCACTTGCGTGCACCTAGCCTAGGAAGGTTTCCTATGGCTTCCCATCTTTCTACTGATCGATCCATACTCACTTGCGTGCACCTAGCCTAGGAAGGTTTCCCTTCGGTACCGACTTCCATCTACGCACTCGATATAACCTAGGTACTTGGTACCGATGTTGGTTAACACTCAAGCATTTCTTGCATCCTGCGTGCAAGGTACCAATTTTCACTTCTTAGGTACGTTTATGGGCCCGCATTAATCCAATATCGCTCCGATGGCCTTTCGCATTATTTCATCCGATAGCCCTTGCCAAAAGCTACCAAAAGTTCCTCCACGGCCATGTGCTCCGACGCTTAGTTTAGGAAATATTCGAAAAAATTCAAAATAGGAAGCATTTTCTTATTGGAAAATCACCTTAAATCGATGGCCATTTTTTGGGCAAAAACTTTAACGTCTTCCCGACTTTGCGGGAATTGCGAATTTTAGGCACCCAGAGAAAATCTTTTACTTTAAGGGGGCGGCCGCGAAGTTGCCCAAAGTCTCGGACACAAAAATTCTCAAGTTCCCCACTCTAGTAAATCGCCCTATGAGTATCTCCTGGCCCGCGAGCTCTGCGAGCGGGCCAGCTTCGGCGATTTTTGCCTTTTCGCCTAGGCGGTTCTTCTACGAAATTGGTCCACAGCTTTTGCTCAGAAAGCTAGCATTTGTTGCAACAGTTAGGTGCTTGGTACCACATTTTGGTATCCATTTGGGCATTTGTTGCAACTACTCGGTTCTTTGGCCCACATTTCGCTCTACTCGGGCCTCTATGGTGCTACTTGTCGGTACTTTTGGCCAACTTAGGCCAATTGGGTGCAACTTGTGGGTACTCTGTGGGTACTTTAGGGCATATTGTGTCTTTCGGGTGAACCTTCGCGATACTTCATGGGTACTGATGGCCAACTTAGGAACATTCAGTGCAACCTTTGGGCCTAAGGAAATTTGTCCAACTCTTTGGACTTAGAAAATTTTCTGGACTTAGAAAATTTTCTGGACTTGTAAAAATTTTCAAATGTTCAATTTGGCCCACATTTCGCTCTACTCGGGCCTCTATGGTGCTACTTGGCGGTACTTTTGGCCAACTTAGGCCAATTGGGTGCTCTTTGTGGGTACTCTATCGGTACTTTTGGCCATGTTAGGCCCACTCGGTGCTATTTGTGGGTACTCTATCGGTACTTTTGGCCAACTTAGGCCAACTCAGTGCTTCTTGTGGGTACTCTATCGGTACTTTTGGCCATGTTAGGCCCATTGGGTGCTATTTGTGGGTACTCTATCGGTACTTTTGGCCAACTTAGGCCAATTGGGTGCTGCTTATGGGTACTCTATCGGTACTTTTGGCCAACTTAGGCCAACTGGGTGCTATTTGTGGGTGCTCTATCGGTACTTTTGGCCAACTTAGGCCCATGGGGTGCTATTTGTGGGTACTCTATCGGTACTTTTGGCCATGTTAGGCCCACTCGGTGCTATTTGTGGGTACTCTATCGGTACTTTTGGCCAACTTAGGCCAATTGGGTGCTGCTTGTGGGTACTCTATCGGTACTTTTGGCCAACTTAGGCCAATTGGGTGCTACTTGTGGGTTCTCTATCGGTACTTTTGGCCATGTTAGGCCCATTCGGTGCTACTTGTGGGTTCTCTATCGGTACTTTTGGCCAACTTAGGCCAACTCAGTGCTTCTTGTGGGTACTCTATCGGTACTTTTGGCCAACTTAGGCCAACGCGGTGCTATTTGTGGGTACTCTATCGGTACTTTTGGCCATGTTAGGCCCACTCGGTGCTATTTGTGGGTACTCTATCGGTACTTTTGGCCAACATAGGCCAATTGGGTGCTCTTTGTGGGTGCTCTATCGGTACTTTGGGACATATTATGTCCTTCGGGTGAACCTTCTCGATACCTCATGGGTACTTGTGGCCAACTTAGGAAAATTCAGTGCAACCTATGGGCCTTTGGAAATTGTTCCAACACTTTGGACTTAGAAAATTTTCTGGACTTAGAAAATTTTTTGGACTTAGAAAAATTTTCAACTTCTGTATCTTCTTCATCATGTTCCATTTTGTGGGACTTAGAAAATTTTCTGGACTTAGAAAATTTTTTGGACTTAGGAAATTTTTCAACACTTGTAAAATTTTTGTTCCTTCTTTGAAGAAGAATACTTTCCACTATTAGCTTCTTTCTCTTTTTCTTCTTAGTTGTCTTCTTATTTTCGGTCCGAGAGCGCCGACACTTGTAAAATTATCTAAGTCCGAAGACTTTTGGAATGAACCAAAAGTCAACGAACACAATACATCAACCCTATCAACATCAAGTGGCAACCCGAAGGAAGCGCAGCGGCCAGCCCATGTACAACGCGAAGTTGTAGCATGCAACCAACCAACCGCTAACCTCCAACGGCACTCAATGTATTCGTTACACATGGGCGCACCTGCACCACACTGTCGTGACCATCCAACGAGCCGTCGGTTCGGTCGTGTGTTACAAGCACCCCATCACATAGGCATAGAGTCACCACACAGTGTTCTTCAACACTCTCGTCACATGGTGCAAGTCACGGTACGCACCACCAATGTGCACTGGTTGGCCAATTCCAGCACACACGGGGCGCGCACGCGCAAGCACTAACCACCAAGCATGGGTCGCCTGAGAGGATCGATGCGAACGCATCTCTACAACTTGAAGCTCCCAGCCTGTAGTCCCGTCGTTTGCGGGCGGTCGTAGGTGTCGAAACTAGTGATATCCACAGTCGGCAAGCTCGTCCACCGGTGTTCCCAACATGTATGGTACTAACACGTGCAGCGCGAACCCGCCCTTTGCGGCCTAGTAGTAAGCGGGGATGAGACGCCAGTGTGCCAATGGACAGCACGGACGGTTCTCGGAGGGTTGTTAGGCCCGCTAGCTTACGACCACCTAATGGGTATAAGAAGCGCTATCAGCTCGGATTGGATACGACCTTAGAGGCGTTCAGGCATAATCCAGCGGACGTAGCGTCATACCATAGTCCGTTCGAACTAGTATTGAGCCAGTGGTCCGTACCTGTGGTTCCTCTCGTACTGCACAGGAATTCCGTTAAGATAGCGACAAACAATGCACACCAGTAGGGTAAAACTAACCTGTCTCACGACGGTCTAAACCCAGCTCACGTTCCCTTGAAAGGGTGAACAATCCTACGCTTGGTAAATTTTGCTTTACAATGATAGGAAGAGCCGACATCGAAGGATCAAAAAGCCACGTCGCTATGAACGCTTGGCGGCCACAAGCCAGTTATCCCTGTGTGTGTAGCTGTCAAGCCAGCAGTTTAGACGTGCTTTTGTGTTGCTCCGTATTTTTTGCAAAAATATTGTGCAAAAGTGCTTATAAAAAGCGGAACAATAGTCGAAAAAGGCGAATTGAGTGTCATTCTTAGCGAATATTGAAAAAGGAAATCGTTTTACTTCAATTTACTGCGCTAAAACTCAGTTTAAAGTGTCCCCATACACTTTGTATGGGGAACTTCAGTGGCGAATAAATATCGAAATACCGTGTTAGAACATTGGAAAAGTGGTAAAACACATGCTAGGGAGCATAAACTATCGTTTTCCAGCGACGTAAAGTGCTTTTAAAAAGAGATAAACAGTAAAAACTCGACGTGAAAGTGCGTGCAACAGCGTGGTACGGTGGCGTCAGGTGTGTCGTCGCGTGTGTTTGTGTCATCAACAACACCACGAAGCGTTTTCGAGCAGTGAGGACAACAACCCAACGTAAAAGCTCCCTTTTTATGACGACAGCGCCACCCGTGGCGGGTTCCGCAACTTCCAGCGAAGACAGCAACCACCTTCTCTTCGACGTCTGCAGCGCCACCAGCGACCGGTAGCGGTAGCGCTTAGCCGGGACACCAGCGTTACGAAGCGTTACGGTGCTATAAAACGCGGTGCGGGTTGCATACCTTTCCGGCGCTTAGCGGTCAGAGAGTGAGAACGCGCAGCCGGAGACCGGGAACGCTTAGCAGGAGACCGGGAACGGTTCTTTGGCTCCGAATCCTTCCCCGGGAACGCCAAAACGAGAGACTTCAACGCGTCAGCAGGCGACGAACCCGTTTTTTGAAAAAAGTGGGAGTTTTTTATTCTTGCGATCCGCGGACGGGAAATCTGCCAAAGGGGCTCTAGCGACGGACGGTCGTTACCTTGGCAGATGTTGAAGGGAATATTCCCTTGTTCCGTCTGAACGATTCGTGCAGGCGGTTTTTTGTGAAAGGAGCGGAGAATGGAGGGGCGGGTGCTTCGTTCCGGGGTGCGGTCGTCGTCCACGCCTCGGAAGCGGTCCGATACCCCTTCCCCTTTACCGGAGACACCACGGCCGGCCGGACCAACGGTGGCGGTTCCGTCCGAGGCTGATAATTCCGAGGAGGAGGACGATGCGGAATTTTCCGACGCCTCTCTTCTCGAGCAGACGGTGGTGCCGCCAGTGGTAGCGGCAGGGGAGATGTCTTCAACCGTGGCTCCCCACGACGATGGCGAAGCGTCGGTGCTGGCTTTCCAGCACAAGATGCTGGAGAACTTCGCCAAACAGATCGAGTCGCTGACGGAAGAGCTGCGACTTAGCCGGGAACGTGAAGTGGCCCTGAAGTGTACGCTGGAAGCGCTTCAAGAGGGCATGCGTTCCTTGACGGCGCTTCATTCCTCGGCACAGCCTGTTGGTCAGGGCAGTGCCAGGACAAAACGCAGCCGGCAGCAGCGCAACCGTGCGAAGAAAGCTTCGCAACTGCAGCAGCAGCAGCAGCAGCAGCAGCAGCAGCAGCGGCAGCAGCAGCAGCAGCGGCAGCAGCAACAACAACAGCGGCAGCAGCAGCAGCAGCAGCAGCAGCAGCAGCGCAGCCAGCCACAGCCGCAGCGACGGACGGTCGCAGTGTCGGCTAATGGCCAGCAGCAGCAGCAGCAGCAGCAACCGCAACGTCAGCAGCAGCGGCAACAGCAGCAGATGTCCTGGGCTACGGTCGTGAGCGGTCGGAAGAGCCGATCGCAACGTTCGACTCAGCAGCAGCAGCAACCGCAGCAGGTGGGCCAGCCGTACCGGCCACCTCAGATGCGCCAGCAGCAGCAGCAGAGTCAGCAGCAACAACATCAGCAGCATCGTGCCCAGTCTAAGGGGCGTCCTCCGCGTCCTGACCGCATTGCGGTGGTCCCAGGTTCGGACAAAACCTGGACAGAGATGTACGTGAAGCTGCGTACATCTCAGGAGCTGCAGGACGTCAGGGCAGACATCGGCATGGGGCGCCGGACCGTGCAAGGTCATCTGCTTGTACCGTTGCGGAAGAACGTCGATAGCGCGGAGCTGGCTCGCCGGATCCAGCTAGCGCTAGGTGAGGATGGCGAGGCACGAGTGGTGACGGAGATGGGTGAGCTTCTCATCACCAACGTCGACTCTCTGGCCAAAGAGAGTGACGTGAAGCTTGCCATTGAGGAGAAGCTGGGGTCAGCGGCTGGCATCACTCACGTCGAGCTTTGGGAGCTCCGTGATGGCACAAAGCGAGCGCGTGTTCGACTCCCACTGGCCAAGGCACGGAGTCTCATTGGTCAGAAGTTGACACTCTGCCAATGTGTCAGCGGCATCCGCGAAGTGCCGAAGAAGCCGCTCGACCGTCAGCGCTGCTTCCGTTGCCTGCTGATGGGGCACCTGGCGCGGGACTGCCGTTCTTCAACTGACCGGACGGGTCAGTGTTTGCAGTGTGGCGAGGTAGGCCACCGCGTTAGTCAGTGCACGTCGGCAGCTAAGTGCATTGTCTGCCAGGGGCCCCATCGAGTGGGCCACTCATCGTGCCGACAAGGTCAACAGTGTCGGGTGTAGTGAGGGTGATGCAGGTCAACCTGGGTGGTGGACGCACTGCTCAGGATCTGGCCCTGCAAACAGCCCGCACTAAGCGGGTCGACGTGCTGCTGCTGTCAGAGGTGTACCGACCTCCAGAGGGCAGCGGAAACTGGACGGTGGATTCGTCGGGGAGAGCAGCTGTGGTGGCGACCGGCCACCTTCCGATCCAGCGGGTCTGGCGCTGTGCCATGCCCGGGTTGGCTGCTGCGCAGATTGGAGGGGTGGTCTTCATCAGCTGTTACGCCCCTCCACGTCTCAACGCCGGCGAGTTCGAGCAACTTCTGGAGGCGGTGGAGTTGGAGGCCCAACCCCACCCTCGCATCGTCCTGGCAGGCGATTTCAACGCCTGGAATGAGGAGTGGGGTAGCCAACGTACCACCCGGCGCGGTGAAGAGCTGCTCGATACAATTCGGCAGCTTGGGCTTGTGGTCCTGAACCAAGGATCGGTCCCGACGTTCGTGGGCAACGGAGTCGCCACTCCCAGTGTCGTGGATGTGTCTTTCGCGAGCGCATCCATTGCTCGTCCAGACACTTGGGAGGTGGCAGCGAACACCACTTCGTGCCACTATACGGCGTCGGACCACCGGTACATTTTCTTCACCGTGGGGCCTCCAACTCTTGACCAGCAGCGACGACAACAGCAGCAGCACCAGCAGCAGCAGCACCAGCAGCAGCAGCACCAGCAGCAGCAGCACCTGCAGCAGCAGCATCGTCACCTGAACGGGAGGCAGCAGCGACAACAGCAGCAGCATCGCCAGCGGGGACAGGGGTCCTCTTCGTCGTCTACCACGTTTCGGCACGCTGGCCGTAGATGGAAGACGACGCAGTTTATGGTGGAGGCATTCGCAGCCGCACTCCAGACGGCCGGTTTTCCGGAACGAGCCGTCAGCCAGGAGGGGATGGTCGACGCCATGCTAGATGCATGCGACGACACGATGGAGCGCGTCACCATGTCGCATCGTGACCCCCATCGAGACCTCTTCTGGTGGACTCCGGAGATCTTGCGTCTTCGGGAGGAGTGTTCGACCGTGCATGAG
>NW_026045170.1:227500-230215 GCF_943734845.2 Anopheles funestus
GTATCCTTTGCGTACCGCCCCATGGCCCTTGTATGTCTGCACCACAGTTCCTGTTCGTTCCGTGCCTATGGCCGGATACGTATTGCACATCGGTATACCTGTCGCTACTCAGGCAACTCGTGTGCGTGGATTGGATCGAGAACATGGTGTGTGCCCCATGTTATAATTGATAGTCCATATCCACTTTATAGGTTAAAGTCATAAGTTGTGATTGCACAACCATTCTTCATAAGAGTTTAATCACTCTTCAACTAACTTTCGTTCTGGTGTCTTGGTATCAAATCGCGTAAGACACAAGATTCTACTGGCCAAATAGAATCTAGCACATTGGTTAACCTGGCGCCGCAGTCAACTCATGTGCTTGGATCGGATCGAGCTATTGAGTATTGGGCCTGCATACTCGCTCATCCGTATCCTTTGCGTACCGCCCCATGGCCCCGTCCTTAGAGTTAATGACTAGTAGGCTTAACTCTTTGTATGTCTGCACCACAGTTCCCGTTCGTTCCGTGCCGTGGCCGGATACGTATTGCACATCGGTATACCTGTCGCTACTCAGGCAACTCGTGTGCGTGGATTGGATCGAGCTCATGGGGTGTGTAGAGATTCCATGTTATAATTGCAAGTCCATATCCACTTTATAGGTTAAAGTCATAAGTTGTGATTGCACAACCATACTTCATAAGAGTTTAATAACTCTTCAACTAACTTTCGTTCTGGTGTCTTGGTATCAAATCGCTTAAGACACAAGATTCTACTGGCCAAATAGAATCTAGCACATTGGTTAACCTGGCGCCGCAGTCAACTCATGTGCTTGGATCGGATCGAGCTATTGAGTATTGGGCCTGCATACTCGCTCATCCGTATCCTTTGTGTACCGCCCCATGGCCCCGTCCTTAGAGTTAATGACTAATAGGCTTAACTCTTGTTTGTCTGCACCACAGTTCCCGTTCGTTCCGTGCCGTAGCCGGATACGTATTGCACACTAGTAGACACCGTAATCTGACGTATCTAACACACCACTATTGTAACTCGTCGTCGAAGGACCTTTCAAGTGCCTGATGGCCAGGGGAGCTCTTACACGGCACGGATACACAGTGATGCTCGCCCATCAAAGTGTACAACGATCGAGTTTGCTTAAGTGTCTGGGTACCTACACACCAGACACGATGCGATGGCCACGGATCCACACAAGGCACATCACATGCAGAAAGCTTTACCAGATTCTGACACATACCACACACATGCAACTCGTCGTCGAAGGGGCGTTCAAAGTGCCTTACGGCTAGGGGAGATCTAGCTCGGCACGGAGACACAGTGATGGTCGCCCATCAAAGTGTACAACGATCGAGTTTGCTTTCCGCGCAAGCGTTCTAAGTGTCTGGGTATCTAAGCACCAGACACAATGCAATGGCCACGGATCCACACAAGGCACATCACATGCAGAAAGCTTCACCAGATTCTGACACATACCACACTCTTGTAACTCGTCGTCGAAGGGGCGTTCAAAGTGCCTTACGGCTAGGGGGGATCTAGCACGGCACGGAGACACAGTGATGGTTGCCCATCAAAGTGTACAACGATCGAGTTTGCTTTCCGCGCAAGCGTTCTAAGTGTCTGGGTATCTAAGCACCAGACACAATGCAATGGCCACGGATCCACACAAGGCACATCACATGCAGAAAGCTTCACCAGATTCTGACACATACCACACACATGCAACTCGTCGTCGAAGGGGCGTTCAAGTGCCTTACGGCTAGGGGAGATCTAGCTCGGCACGGAGACACAGTGATGGTCACCCATCAAAGTGTACAACGAACGAGTTGGCTTTCAACAAATTCTGACACATAGCAAGCGAGCGACCGAGCTACACCGAAGGCAGCTCATGGTTGGTCACTCGCGGACGATCATCAGTAATGATCCTTCCGCAGGTTCACCTACGGAAACCTTGTTACGACTTTTACTTCCTCTAAATCATCAAGTTCGGTCAACTTCAGCCATGCCAGCTGCAGCTCACGAAGGAACCGCGGAAGGTAAGCCTCCAGAAACCTCACTAAATAATCCATCGGTAGTAGCGACGGGCGGTGTGTACAAAGGGCAGGGACGTAATCAGCACTAGCTAATGACTAGTGCTTACTAGAAATTCCAGGTTCATGGGGACCGTTGCAGTCCCCAATCCCGACTAGATGGGCATTTTAGTGATTTCCCGTTCCTCTCGGAATGGGGGCGCCTATTGGCGAGAACACGCTGCGACCCACATTGTAGCACGCGTGCAGCCCAGAACATCTAAGGGCATCACGGACCTGTTATCGCTCATTCTCAGCTTGCTAAACACAAGTTGTCCCGCTAAGCAGGGCAAACGTAGCCGACGACCGCCCGTGAAGGCGCCGCCCGGCTGTAACGTCAGGTGCGCCCGGAGGCGCACTGCTGACAGCGTTCTAGTTAGCATGTTTGAGTCACGTTCGTTATCGGAATTAACCAGACAAATCATTCCACGAACTAAGAACGGCCATGCACCACTACCCTTAAATTTGAGAAAGAGCTATCAATCTGTCTTACCTCGATAAGTTTGGACCTGGTAAATTTTCCCGTGTTGAGTCAAATTAAGCCGCAAGCTCCACTTCTTGTGGTGCCCTTCCGTCAATTCCTTTAAGTTTCAACTTTGCAACCATACTTCCCCCGGAACCCGATTTTGGTTTCCCGGAAGCGACTGAGAGC
>NW_026045171.1:0-15000 GCF_943734845.2 Anopheles funestus
AACTTTTTGGCCAAAAATCAAGTATATGTCATTCGATAGATAATTTCAAGGGCTACCAAAAATTGTTCCACGACACCCCCCTCCGACGTCTAGTATTAGAGTTATTAGCCAAAAACCGCAACTATAGCGGTTTTTCGTCCAGGGTACCCGACTCTAGTAAAATGATGCGATTTTTACTAGTCTAGGGAACTTTTTGGCCAAAAATCAAGTATATGTCATTCGATAGATAATTTCAAGGGCTACCAAAAATTGTTCCACGACACCCCCCTGCGACGTCTAGTATTCGAGTTATTAGCCAAAAACCGCAATTATAGCGGTTTTTCGTCCAGGGTACCCGACTCTAGTAAAATGATGCGATTTTTACTAGTCTAGGGAACTTTTTGGCCAAAAAATCAAGTATATGTCAATCGATAGATAATTTCAAGGGCTACCAAAAATTGTTCTAAGACACCCCCCTGCGACGTCTAGTATTCGAGTTATGGGCCAAAAACCATTCATACTTGAGCATTTTGCTCATTTTGCCTGTACGGGTACCGAGGACTAGTAAAATCAGGCCAATTTTACTAGAGTAGGGGTCCTTTTTGGTCAAAAAAACAACTTTTGCTCGTTCGATAGGGAATCGATAGGGCAACAAAAAATCGTTCTACGACCCCCCCTTCCGATGTCTAGTATTCGAGTTATGGGCCAAAAACAGTTTATGGTTAATTTTTCACTCGATTTTACACCAAGTATCGCACATTACTCCGGTTCTATACATTGGATCGTCAATCTTTAAGATTTTATGGGTAGTTCCAACTGTTTGCTGCATTTCATCCATACATTACCAACCGATTCAATGTCTGTGCTAGAAGTTATTAGAGGAATAAAAAAATTTACCCTTGGCTTTGGACCGTACAAGTTTACCCATTTTTGGCCCGTATTTGCCCCATAGCTCCGCCGGTATCCAAGATATCGCCACACTTTCTTCTGGCCATGGCTAGATGGCACTTGTGGCTAGATTTCTTCCATGCACCACTAACCGCTACCATGTCTGTGGCCGGAGCTATTCACGAAAGCGCCTCGCGCACTTGGTCGGATTTTTGGTCCAACTTCACCATTTTTGGCCCATATTTGCCCCATAGCTCCGCCGGTATCCAAGATAGCGCCACACTTTCTTCTGGCCATGGGTAGATGGCACTTGTGGCTAGATTTCTTCCATGCACCACTAATCGCTACCATGTCTGTGGCCGGAGCTATTCGACGAACAACCATCGCATTTACCTAGGTACTTTTTCGGATTTTTGGTCCAACTTGCACCATTTTTGGCCCATATTTGCCCCATAGCTCCGCCGGTATCCAAGATATGGCCACACTTTCTTCTGGCCATGGGTAGATGGCACTTGTGGCTAGATTTCTTCCATGCACCACTAATCGCTACCATGTCTGTGGCCGGAGCTATTCACGAAAGCGCCTCGCGCACTTGGTCGGATTTTTGGTCCAACTTCACCATTTTTGGCCCATATTTGCCCCATAGCTCCGCCGGTATCCAAGATAGCGCCACACTTTCTTCTGGCCATGGGTAGATGGCACTTGTGGCTAGATTTCTTCCATGCACCACTAATCGCTACCATGTCTGTGGCCGGAGCTATTCGACGAACAACCATCGCATTTACCTAGGTACTTTTTCGGATTTTTGGTCCAACTTGCACCATTTTTGGCCCATATTTGCCCCATAGCTCCGCCGGTATCCAAGATATGGCCACACTTTCTTCTGGCCATGGCTAGATGGCACTTGTGGCTAGATTTCTTCCATGCACCACTAATCGCTACCATGTCTGTGGCCGGAGCTATTCACGAAAGCGCCTCGCGCACTTGGTCGGATTTTTGGTCCAACTTCACCATTTTTGGCCCATATTTGCCCCATAGCTCCGCCGGTATCCAAGATAGCGCCACACTTTCTTCTGGCCATGGGTAGATGGCACTTGTGGCTAGATTTCTTCCATGCACCACTAATCGCTACCATGTCTGTGGCCGGAGCTATTCACGAAAGCGCCTCGCGCACTTGGTCGGATTTTTGGTCCAACTTGCACCATTTTTGGCCCATATTTGCCCCATAGCTCCGCCGGTATCCAAGATATGGCCACACTTTCTTCTGGCCATGGGTAGATGGCACTTGTGGCTAGATTTCTTCCATGCACCACTAATCGCTGCCATGTCTCTGGCCGGAGCTATTCGACGAACAACCATCGCATTTACCTAGGTACTTTTTCGGATTTTTGGTCCAACTTGCAACATTTTTGGCCCATATTTGCCCCATAGCTCCGCCGGTATCCAAGATATGGCCACACTTTCTTCTGGCCATGGGTAGATGGCACTTGTGGCTAGATTTCTTCCATGCACCACTAATCGCTACCATGTCTGTGGCCGGAGCTATTCACGAAAGCGCCTCGCGCACTTGGTCGGATTTTTGGTCCAACTTGCACCATTTTTGGCCCATATTTGCCCCATAGCTCCGCCGGTATCCAAGATATGGCCACACTTTCTTCTGGCCATGGGTAGATGGCACTTGTGGCTAGATTTCTTCCATGCACCACTAATCGCTACCATGTCTGTGGCCGGAGCTATTCGACGAACAACCATCGCATTTACCTAGGTACTTTTTCGGATTTTTGGTCCAACTTGCACCATTTTTGGCCCATATTTGCCCCATAGCTCCGCCGGTATCCAAGATATGGCCACACTTTCTTCTGGCCATGGGTAGATGGCACTTGTGGCTAGATTTCTTCCATGCACCACTAATCGCTGCCATGTCTCTGGCCGGAGCTATTCGACGAACAACCATCGCATTTACCTAGGTACTTTTTCGGATTTTTGGTCCAACTTGCACCATTTTTGGCCCATATTTGCCCCATAGCTCCGCCGGTATCCAAGATATGGCCACACTTTCTTCTGGCCATGGGTAGATGGCACTTGTGGCTAGATTTCTTCCATGCACCACTAATCGCTACCATGTCTGTGGCCGGAGCTATTCGACGAACAACCATCGCATTTACCTAGGTACTTTTTCGGATTTTTGGTCCAACTTGCACCATTTTTGGCCCATATTTGCCCCATAGCTCCGCCGGTATCCAAGATATGGCCACACTTTCTTCTGGCCATGGCTAGATGGCACTTGTGGCTAGATTTCTTCCATGCACCACTAATCGCTACCATGTCTGTGGCCGGAGCTATTCACGAAAGCGCCTCGCGCACTTGGTCGGATTTTTGGTCCAACTTGCACCATTTTTGGCCCATATTTGCCCCATAGCTCCGCCGGTATCCAAGATATGGCCACACTTTCTTCTGGCCATGGGTAGATGGCACTTGTGGCTAGATTTCTTCCATGCACCACTAATCGCTGCCATGTCTCTGGCCGGAGCTATTCGACGAACAACCATCGCATTTACCTAGGTACTTTTTCGGATTTTTGGTCCAACTTGCACCATTTTTGGCCCATATTTGCCCCATAGCTCCGCCGGTATCCAAGATATGGCCACACTTTCTTCTGGCCATGGGTAGATGGCACTTGTGGCTAGATTTCTTCCATGCACCACTAATCGCTACCATGTCTGTGGCCGGAGCTATTCGACGAACAACCATCGCATTCACCTTCTCGTTGCACTTCTTCGGGAATTTGGTGCAACCAAGTTTTCACTATAACTTGGTCATTTTCCGTCCATCGGACATGCGGTTTTGGGTGTCGATACTTGACACCGCGCGCTACAATATGTTCCTCCACGACCATGTGGTCCGATGCTTCCAACAGGAGCTATTCGAGGAGTACCGATTTTTCACCATTAAAAATGCTCGTTTTTGCACCAACTTTTGCCTATAACTCAGGCTGTATCGATCGGATCTTCAATCTTGAAAAAGTTTTGGATAGGTGGCATCAAATGCTACATTTCGTTCTTCCACGTCAACTTTGTCCGATGTCTAGCAAAAAAGTTATTCGCGAACCAAGTCCAGAACCCATGCAATGGCTGCCCACATTGCATACATCACGGCGGTTAACTCTCGTTACTCTATACCGAGGACTTGGTACTTTTTCAGGCATTCGTTGCTACTTCTCGGTTCATGATATTCGTTTACGGTCTTCACTAGGGCATTTGGTGCTCCTTATCGGTTCATGATATTCGTTTACGGTCTTCACTAGGGCATTTGGTGCTCCTTATCGGTTCATGATATTCGTTTACGGTCTTCACTAGGGCATTTGGTGCTCCTTATCGGTTCATGATATTCGTTTACGGTCTTCACTAGGGCATTTGGTAATGGGCTTCCCACTTTCTACTGATCGATCCATACTCACTTGCGTGCACCTAGCCTAGGAAGGTTTCCTATGGCTTCCCATCTTTCTACTGATCGATCCATACTCACTTGCGTGCACCTAGCCTAGGAAGGTTTCCTTGGGCTTCCCATCTTTCTACTGATCGATCCATACTCACTTGCGTGCACCTAGCCTAGGAAGGTTTCCTATGGCTTCCCATCTTTCTACTGATCGATCCATACTCACTTGCGTGCACCTAGCCTAGGAAGGTTTCCTTGGGCTTCCCATCTTTCTACTGATCGATCCATACTCACTTGCGTGCACCTAGCCTAGGAAGGTTTCCTATGGCTTCCCATCTTTCTACTGATCGATCCATACTCACTTGCGTGCACCTAGCCTAGGAAGGTTTCCTATGGCTTCCCATCTTTCTACTGATCGATCCATACTCACTTGCGTGCACCTAGCCTAGGAAGGTTTCCTTGGGCTTCCCATCTTTCTACTGATCGATCCATACTCACTTGCGTGCACCTAGCCTAGGAAGGTTTCCTTGGGCTTCCCATCTTTCTACTGATCGATCCATACTCACTTGCGTGCACCTAGCCTAGGAAGGTTTCCTATGGCTTCCCATCTTTCTACTGATCGATCCATACTCACTTGCGTGCACCTAGCCTAGGAAGGTTTCCTATGGCTTCCCATCTTTCTACTGATCGATCCATACTCACTTGCGTGCACCTAGCCTAGGAAGGTTTCCTATGGCTTCCCATCTTTCTACTGATCGATCCATACTCACTTGCGTGCACCTAGCCTAGGAAGGTTTCCTATGGCTTCCCATCTTTCTACTGATCGATCCATACTCACTTGCGTGCACCTAGCCTAGGAAGGTTTCCTTGGGCTTCCCATCTTTCTACTGATCGATCCATACTCACTTGCGTGCACCTAGCCTAGGAAGGTTTCCTATGGCTTCCCATCTTTCTACTGATCGATCCATACTCACTTGCGTGCACCTAGCCTAGGAAGGTTTCCTATGGCTTCCCATCTTTCTACTGATCGATCCATACTCACTTGCGTGCACCTAGCCTAGGAAGGTTTCCCTTTGGTACCGACTTCCATCTACGCACTCGATATAACCTAGGTACTTGGTACCGATGATGGTTAACACTCAAGCATTTCTTGCATCCTGCGTGCAAGGTACCAATTTTCACTTCTTAGGTACGTTTATGGGCCCGCATTTATCCAATATCGCTCCGATGGCCTTTCGCATTATTTCATCCGATAGCCCTTGCCAAAAGCTACCAAAAGTTCCTCCACGGCCATGTGTTCCGACGCTTAGTTTAGGAAATATTCGAAAAAATTCATCTTAGGAAAAATTTTCTTATTGGAAAATCACCTTAAATCGATGGCCATTTTTTGGGCAAAAACTTTAACGTCTTCCCGACTTTGCGGGAATTGCGAATTTTAGGCACCCAGAGAAAATCTTTTACTTTAAGGGGGCGGCCGCGAAGTTGCCCAAAGTCTCGGACACAAAAATTCTCAAGTTCCCCACTCTAGTAAATCGCCCTATGAGTATCTCCTGGCCCGCGAGCTCTGCGAGCGGGCCAGCTTCGGCGATTTTTGCCTTTTCGCCTAGGCGGTTCTTCTACGAAATTGGTCCACAGCTTTTGCTCAGAAAGCTAGCATTTGTTGCAACAGTTAGGTACTTGGTACCACATTTTGGTATCCATTTGGGTATTTGTGGCAACTACTCGGTACTTTGGCCCACATTTCGCTCTACTCGGGCTTCTATGGTGGTACTTGTCGGTACTTCTGGCCAACTTAGGCCAATTGGGTGCAACTTGTGGGTACTCTGTGGGTACTTTAGGGCGTATTGTGTCTTTCGGGTGAACCTTCGCTATACTTCATGGGTACTGATGGCCAACTTAGGAACATTCAGTGCAACCTTTGGGCCTAAGGAAATTTGTCCAACTCTTTGGACTTAGAAAATTTTCTGGACTTAGAAAATTTTCTGGACTTGTAAAAATTTTCAAATGTTCAATTTGGCCCACATTTCGCTCTACTCGGGCCTCTATGGTGCTACTTGGCGGTACTTTTGGCCAACTTAGGCCAACTGGGTGCTATTTGTGGGTACTCTATCGGTACTTTTGGCCAACATAGGCCAATTGGGTGCTACTTTTGGGTGCTCTATCGGTACTTTTGGCCATGTTAGGCCCATTCGGTGCTATATGTGGGTGCTCTATCGGTACTTTTGGCCATGTTAGGCCCACTCGGTGCTATTTGTGGGTACTCTATCGGTACTTTTGGCCAACTTAGGCCAACTCAGTGCTTCTTGTGGGTACTCTATCGGTACTTTTGGCCATCTTAGGCCAATTGGGTGCTATTTGTGGGTACTCTATCGGTACTTTTGGCCAACTTAGGCCAACTCAGTGCTACTTGTGGGTGCTCTATCGGTACTTTTGGCCAACTTAGGCCAACTGGGTGCTATTTGTGGGTACTCTATCGGTACTTTTGGCCAACTTAGGCCAACTCAGTGCTTCTTGTGGGTACTCTATCGGTACTTTTGGCCAACTTAGGCCAACTCAGTGCTACTTGTGGGTACTCTATCGGTACTTTTGGCCAACTAAGGCCAACGCGGTGCTATTTGTGGGTACTCTATCGGTACTTTGGGACATATTATGTCCTTCGGGTGAACCTTCTCGATACCTCATGGGTACTTGTGGCCAACTTAGGAAAATTCAGTGCAACCTATGGGCCTTTGGAAATTGTTCCAACACTTTGGACTTAGAAAATTTTCTGGACTTAGAAAATTTTTTGGACTTAGAAAAATTTTCAACTTCTGTATCTTCTTCATCATGTTCCATTTTGTGGGACTTAGAAAATTTTCTGGACTTAGAAAATTTTTTGGACTTAGGAAATTTTTCAACACTTGTAAAATTTTTGTTCCTTCTTTGAAGAAGAATACTTTCCACTATTAGCTTCTTTCTCTTTTTCTTCTTAGTTGTCTTCTTATTTTCGGTCCGAGAGCGCCGACACTTGTAAAATTATCTAAGTCCGAAGACTTTTGGAATGAACCAAAAGTCAACGAACACAATACATCAACCCTATCAACATCAAGTGGCAACCCGAAGGAAGCGCAGCGGCCAGCCCATGTACAACGCGAAGTTGTAGCATGCAACCAACCAACCGCTAACCTCCAACGGCACTCAATGTATTCGTTACACATGGGCGCACCTGCACCACACTGTCGTGACCATCCAACGAGCCGTCGGTTCGGTCGTGTGTTACAAGCACCCCATCACATAGGCATAGAGTCACCACACAGTGTTCTTCAACACTCTCGTCACATGGTGCAAGTCACGGTACGCACCACCAATGTGCACTGGTTGGCCAATTCCAGCACACACGGGGCGCGCACGCGCAAGCACTAACCACCAAGCATGGGTCGCCTGAGAGGATCGATGCGAACGCATCTCTACAACTTGAAGCTCCCAGCCTGTAGTCCCGTCGTTTGCGGGCGGTCGTAGGTGTCGAAACTAGTGCTATCCACAGTCGGCAAGCTCGTCCACCGGTGTTCCCAACATGTATGGTACTAACACGTGCAGCGCGAACCCGCCCTTTGCGGCCTAGTAGTAAGCGGGGATGAGACGCCAGTGTGCCAATGGACAGCACGGACGGTTCTCGGAGGGTTGTTAGGCCCGCTAGCTTACGACCACCTAATGGGTATAAGAAGCGCTATCAGCTCGGATTGGATACGACCTTAGAGGCGTTCAGGCATAATCCAGCGGACGTAGCGTCATACCATAGTCCGTTCGAACTAGTATTGAGCCAGTGGTCCGTACCTGTGGTTCCTCTCGTACTGCACAGGAATTCCGTTAAGATAGCGACAAACAATGCACACCAGTAGGGTAAAACTAACCTGTCTCACGACGGTCTAAACCCAGCTCACGTTCCCTTGAAAGGGTGAACAATCCTACGCTTGGTAAATTTTGCTTTACAATGATAGGAAGAGCCGACATCGAAGGATCAAAAAGCCACGTCGCTATGAACGCTTGGCGGCCACAAGCCAGTTATCCCTGTGTGTGACGTTCGAGCAGTCGAGCACTTTAGACGTGTCTTCCGTGCGCTCCGCAAATTTGGCGAAAATTTTGTGAAAATATTGTACAGAAGGCGTTTACTTCGTGTATAATCGATCATTTAAGTGGAAAACTGCGATATTTTGGTGAAAACCGGACGAAAATCGGGTTAAAATTAGCGATTTTGTGTGTAAACAACTCCTCCATACATTTTGTATGGGGGAAGTTTTTATGTGATTTTACGCATTAAAAGACGTTTTGTGAATGCAAATGCTGACTATTTTGCAAGTGGCCACGGCCATTTAGTGAATAATATCGATTTTGGACGATTTCCGGCGAGTTTGGGTGAAAAACTTTGGTGGCAAAAAAGTGCATACAAAAAACAACAACAACATCAGTGTGTTTTGAAGGTGCACAAAAATCAGGGCCAATTGGTTCGGATTTGTTGTAAATCGACAGATATAGTGCCCCTGAGTGCCCCAATAGCGAAAACCGGATGAAAATTGGACGATTTTTGATAAAAAAGTGCAGTGCAAAAAAGTGCGTGTGGTGCTACCGCTGGGGCACGTGGTCGTGGAAGCCGGTTTTATTACAAAACCCTGAATAACTCGGCCAATTTTCGGTCGATTTGCCCGCGGTTTTCACTGTTGGACTTGTTTTAGTGTGTGCAACATGAATCCGCAATAAAAAATTGGAAAATCGCGAAAAAATTTTTTGACATTTCTTCGATTTTCCAAATACGACCCAGCGGACAAAAATCGATTGACAGGCAGTTCCCAGGTGACAAATTTTGAATTTGGTCAGTACTGCACGAAAACTGCTCGAATTGCGGAAGGTGGCTAGAAAATTCGGGGAAGTCGAGTAGGGTGCGCTACTGCTCGAAACTGGTCGATTCGACCACTTCCTTCGAAATCAAAACTGCTCGAATTTTTCGAAATTTCCGGAAACGTTCAGAAAAATTCGGAAACGGTCCTGATAAATCGTGGAACGATCTAACGTGACGAAACACCACCTCTCTGAACGATTTTACTGCTCGAATACCATTTCTGCTGAGGTGGTTCTCACGGGGCAGTCCGCTGCTGGCGTCCTCCCGTGAGGAGGAGTAAATCCAGCTTTAAAGCGCGGGAACGGTCGGAAAGTGTCTTTCGACCATGACGGAGCCACGCACGCTCCGGACGAGGCAGGGCAGTGTGGATCAGGCCAGGTCCACAGTAAGCCGACCATCGACATCTACGGAGCCTCGTGTGCTGCTCACGAAGCTGGCAGAAACAACAACTAGCGAGCAGCGACAGGCGGAATTAACGGCAGTAATTGAGCGGTTCCAGGAGCAAGTTGGGGCCCTCACTGCCGAGGTGACGATGCTGCGGGTACAGCTGCAGGAAAGCGAGCGTCGTTCTGAGCTGCAGCAGAAGACGGCGGAGCAGAGGGAGCAGGACCTGCGTGGGGACCTGGCTTTTTTGAGAACGATGCTGCATGAGGAGCGCCAGGCGATGCAGGCGCTCATAGCGCAGACGTTTGGCGTAACCACGCAAAGTCAAGCGCAGCAGCAGCACGGTGAGCAGCAGCAGCAGCAACAACATCATCGCCTGCAGCAGCAGCAGCAGCGACAGCAGGGTGCGGTGACGGCTTCGGTGGTGCCGTCTCCGGACCAGGAAGGCGGCTCCTGGGCTGGGGTGGTGAGCCGTAAGTCGGCACGTCAACCGGCACGCACGCAGCAGCAGCAACAGCGGCAGCGGCAGCAGGGGCTGCAGACACGACAGCAGCAGCAGCAGGGGCAGCAGGAGCCGCAGCAACTGCAGCAGCAGCAGGGATCGGGCATGGAGACGGCTACGGTGGTGCCGTCTCTCGACCACGAAGGCGACTCTTGGACAGAGGTGGTGCGCCGTAAGCCGGCACGCCAGCAACCGGGCCGGCAGCAGCAGCAGTGGCAGCAGCGGCAACAATCGCATCAACAACAACCGCGTCGATTGGCCCCACGAAGCCAGGCTGCTAAGCCGAAACAGAGCAGGCCTGATGCCATCGAGGTTGCTCCGGGAGAGGGGCAAACGTGGGCAGATGTTTACCGGCTGGTGCGAACGGCACCAGAATTGGAAAAAATCCAGCAGGCGCTGGGAGTAGGACGGCGGACGACGCGTGACCGACTGGTCATGGACATCAAGGAGGGCGAGAATGCTCAAGAAATCATTGAGCTGGTGCAGGAAGTCTGCACGAAAGCGGAAACTCCATCGTCCGCACGCCTGGTAACTGAGACGGTGGAAATGAAATTCGTCGAGGTCGACCCTTTAGCGGAAGCCTTGGACGTGGCGAAGGCGGTAGAAGGTTTGACGCTGGAGAAGGTGTCGGAGTCTGCCGTCCATCTGACGGAGTTCTGGAATGGCACGCAGGTGGCCTATGTGCGAGTGTCGGCCAGGGCGGCGGAGAAGCTGGACCAGCAGTATGTCAGAATCTCGCACACGTCCTGCCTGGCAACGAAGGTTCCACCACCAACGCGGAACCAGCTGCGATGCTACAGGTGTCTGGAATACGGACACAGGAAGGTCACCTGCAAGAGCGAGAAGGACCTTTCAACAGCCTGCTTCCGCTGTGGCCAGCCGGGTCATGTGACCCGAACCTGTGTAGCAAACATCAGTTGTGCGGTCTGCAAGGGTCCGCATCGGGTGGGACATCCGTCCTGTCCTCGACATTAAAGGTCCTGCAAATTAACATCGGGCGTAGCAGATCAGCGCAGGACCTGATGCTGCAAACGGCACGCGAGCAGGGAGTGGACGTCGTCATTGCCTGCGAATTATACAAGCCGCCGCGGGACAACGGCAGATGGGTGGTGGACGAGGCGCAGAGTGTGGCAGTAGTAGCCACCGGGGCGTACCCCATTCAACGCTTATGGGAATGCGCTCATCCCGGGCTGGTGGTGGCCACAGTGGCAGGGGTCACATTTGCAAGCTGCTACGCCTCGCCGAACATCGGGTTAGCGGACTTCGAGGCCTATCTTGAGGCCGTGGAGATGGCCTTGGTGGGACATCAACATCTGGTGATGGCTGGTGATCTGAACGCGTGGAACACGGACTGGGGGAGTGCCCGCACAACATCCAAAGGGCACACGCTCAAGGGCGTAATCGAACACCTGCAGTTGGAGATTCTCAACCGCGGCAACATGCCCACTTTTAAGGGCAACGGGGTTGCGCGAGAGAGTATCGTGGATGTTTCGTTTGCGAGTCCATCGGTCGCACTAGCGGATTCCTGGAAGGTCAGTCAGCGCTACTCCTACAGTGACCACCGGTATGTGGAGTTTTCCGTGGGCGTTCCTGGAGCACGGACCACACAACGGCAGCGTGCGCTTCAACATCAAACGATGCAGCAGTCTAGTGGTGAGGGCATCGCGCAACATGCGGGAGTACGCTGGAAGACCTCGCTATTTAACAGGGAGCGATACCAGGAGGCGATTGCGGATTGTCGGCTAGCCGAAGCAGACACACCTGACGCGCTGATTGGAGCGTTAACTTCAGCTTGTGACAGGACGATGGCGAGAGTGGGCCCGGCGAAATTCCATCAGCCGCCGAAGCTCTATTGGTGGACCCCGGAACTGGGGCTCTTGCGTCGTGAGTGCGAGGAGGCCGAGGAGAGGCTCGGGGTTGCCACGCAGTTAGCAGATCGCGAGGTGGCAACGGCTCGACTTCATGACCTTCGCAGGCAGCTGCAGCGCGGAATTCAGGAGAGCCGGAACGAGAAGCTTCAGGAGTTGATCGACGGAGTCGATAGTGATGTCTTTGGGCTTGGTTACAAGGTGGTGTTGGCCAAGCTGCGAGGCCGTACCCCGCCGGAGACGGATCGATCGGTACTGGAGCCGATTGTGGATGCTTTGTTTCCGCTGCATCCCCCATTTGAGTGGCCGGTCGTCGAGAGAGCGGCTGACGAGGAGAGGCTTCGCCCTGTTACGGAAGCGGAGGTTCTGGCATTGGCAGAGCGAATGGCTCCATCCAAAGCGCCGGGTCTGGACGGTCTACCGAACGCAGCAGTGAAAACCGCGATCCGAGAGCACCCGCAGGCGTTTGTGCGGGTGTTTAACGACCTTTTGGAACGCGGTGAGTTCCCGCGGTCTTGGAAGGAGGCAAGGCTGGTGCTCGTGACCAAACCGGGCAAGCCGCCGGGCGACCCATCGGCGAGCCGACCACTGCTCCTGGAGGGAGCAGTTCCCAAGCTGTTCGAGAGGTGCATCCTCGAGCGTCTCAATGAACACTTGGAGGACAGTGTTGCCCCTCAACTGTCGCCAGAGCAGTACGGGTTTCGTCGTGGGAAGTCGACCATACAGGCCATCCAGCGAGTGATCGAGCGAGGCGAGTACGCGCGATCGTTTCATCGTACGAATGGACGCGATCCTCGGTGTCTGGTGGTGGCAGCGCTAGATGTCCAGAACGCGTTCAACTCGGCAAGTTGGAGGGCAATTGCGGCGGCACTGCGGGAGAAGAACGTCCCAGCCGCGCTACAGAGGATACTGCGAAGCTATTTCTCTGAGCGCGAGCTTGTATACGAGACCAGCGAGGGACCAGTTCGCAGACCGGTGTCGGCAGGGGTACCACAGGGTTCCATCATAGGTCCTACATTGTGGAACACGTTGTATGACGGAGTCCTGCGGCTGGCGTTTCCGGATGGTGTTGAGGCGATCGGATTTGCCGATGATCTGGTGGTGCTGGCAGGTGGCACGACGCCGCAGACAGCGGCTCAGTCTGCTCAGGAGGCCATTGTTATGATTGGAGCGTGGATGGCGGAACGGCACCTCAAGCTGGCGCCCGCAAAGACCGAAATCATCATGGTGTCCACTATGCGGCAAGGGTACCAGCAGCCAACGGTGGCCATCGAGGGAGTACAGCGACAGCCGACGCGGTGCCTCAAGTATCTGGGGGTGGTTCTGCACGACCATCTGCTGTGGACTCCGCATGTCGAATACGCAACGGCGAAGGCGCTCCGTGTGGCGAAGGGGATCTCCCGGCTGATGCAGAATCACGGGGGCCCAAAAGGAGCGAAACGTCGACTTCTTTCATCGGTGGTGGATTCGACGCTGCGGTATGCTGCCCCGGTGTGGCACGAGGCTACAAACGTTCGGCGGTTGCAGCAGGCTACTTAAGCGGGTACAGGCGCAGTACGTGAGGCCAGTCGCCAGGACATTCATATCGGTCAGGTATGAGGTCGCTACGGTCCTGGCGAGCGTTATTCCGATCTGTTTACAGATCCGGGAGGACGCCCGATGTCACCATCAGCATCAAGAAACTGGCTCTCCTATGCACCAGCTGCGGATTGAGGAGCGTGCGGCCACTCTGCGACAGTGGCAAGCAGAGTGGGATGCACTGGCGCCGGCCAGTCGTTTCACTACATGGGCGCACCGGGTGATTCCGGACATCGCGGCGTGGAAGAACCGTCGGTTTGGGGAGATGACTTTTCATCTCGCCCAAGTCATCTCAGGCCACGGATTCTTCCACGAGTATCTACACGTGCAGCACTTCTCTCCATCACCGGACTGCGCGCGGTGTCCGGGAGTAGCTGAGACGGCGGCCCATGCCTTCTTCGATTGTCCGCGCTTCGCGGACGTGCGGATTGAGGTGTTGGGCGAACGAGAACAAGAGGTCATCACTCCGGATAATCTGCAAGCTTTCCTGCTGAGCAGCAGGGAAAATTGGAGTGCGGTGTGCGAGGTGGCGAAGCGCATCACGACGGCTCTTCAGCAAGACTGGTACGTGGAGCGATCGAGCAGCGCACATGAAGAAATGACGGCGGCGGCCCGACGGCTGGACACGGCGCACGAAGATGTGGTTGCAGCGCGCAATGACCGGCGAAACGAGGCGCGGCGGCAGCTAACGGTGGAGCGACGCCTGGCTCGAGGCGAGCCTCCTCCTCCCACTCATCCGGATGGGCGACTTCTCAGCGAGGAAGAGATTAGAGAGCGGGAAGAACGACTGCGTATAGGGCGTGAGAAGGTGCGCCGGCACCGGGCAAGGCGAAGACTCGCAACTAGTGTAGCACCGACGTGCACCGATTACCTTGTGGCGTTATTCGGGGCGGGTGCGTTTGAAGATCAGTAGCGATATCTAATAAATAAAACGGCGCGTTGGGGCCCCTCAGTTGATCCCTCGCGGGTAGGCTGAAGTGGGTGGGCTTGTGGGCTGGGATGGGGTACAAAATTGTTGTATATTTCATCCGGTCAATAAACAAGCATTTTCTTAAAAAAAAAAAAAAGCCAGTTATCCCTGTGGTAACTTTTCTGACACCTCTTGCTAAAAACTCGTTATACCAAAAGGATCGTAAGGCCAAGCTTTCGCTGTCCCGGCGTGTACTGAACGTTAGGATCAAACCAGCTTTTGTCCTTATGCTCAACGGGTGGTTTCTGTCCACTCTGAGCTGACCTTTGGACACCTCCGTTATCGTTTTGGAGATGTACCGCCCCAGTCAAACTCCGCACCTGGCACTGTCCATGACGTGGACCGAGAGGTTTATTCAGATGTCTTCGAGCCAAGCGGCACCAGAAACCGGAGAAGCGAAGGCGATCGGCGCAAACGGTCGAACGGCGACAGAACACGCGGGACGGACCGACGTGCGCACGCTTGAACCCTTGCGGGCCACGGCGGCGGTCGGCGCCCGGTGACGACGCGCGTCGATGCTACG
>NW_026045171.1:20000-40000 GCF_943734845.2 Anopheles funestus
AGATTCTACTGGCCAAATAGAATCTAGCACATTGGTTAACCTGGCGCCGCAGTCAACTCATGTGCTTGGATCGGATCGAGCTATTGAGTATTGGGCCTGCATACTCGCTCATCCGTATCCTTTGCGTACCGCCCCATGGCCCCGTCCTTAGAGTTAATGACTAATAGGCTTAACTCTTTGTATGTCTGCACCACAGTTCCCGTTCGTTCCGTGCCGTGGCCGGATACGTATTGCACAACAGTAGATACCATCACCTGACGTATCTAACACACCACTATTGTAACTCGTCGTCGAAGGACCTTTCAAGTGCCTGATGGCCAGGGGAGCTCTTACACGGCACGGAGACACAGTGATGCTCGCCCATCACAGTGTACAACGATCGAGTTTGCTTAAGTGTCTGGGTACCTACACACCAGACACAATGCAATGGCCACGGATCCACACAAGGCACATCACATGCAGAAAGCTTCACCAGATTATGACACATACCACACTCTTGTAACTCGTCGTCGAAGGGGCGTTCAAAGTGCCTTACGGCTAGGGGAGATCTAGCACGGCACGGAGACACAGTGATGGTTGCCCATCAAAGTGTACAACGATCGAGTTTGCTTTCCGCGCAAGCGTTCTAAGTGTCTGGGTACCTACACACCAGACACAATGCAATGGCCACGGATCCACACAAGGCACATCACATGCAGAAAGCTTCACCAGATTCTGACACATACCACACTCTTGTAACTCGTCGTCGAAGGGGCGTTCAAAGTGCCTTACGGCTAGGGGGGATCTAGCACGGCACGGAGACACAGTGATGGTCACCCATCAAAGTGTACAACGATCGAGTTTGCTTTCCGCGCAAGCGTTCTAAGTGTCTGGGTATCTAAGCACCAGACACAATGCAATGGCCACGGATCCACACAAGGCACATCACATGCAGAAAGCTTCACCAGATTCTGACACATACCACACACATGCAACTCGTCGTCGAAGGGGCGTTCAAGTGCCTTACGGCTAGGGGAGATCTAGCTCGGCACGGGGACACAGTGATGGTCACCCATCAAAGTGTACAACGAACGAGTTGGCTTTCAACAAATTCTGACACATAGCAAGCGAGCGACCGAGCTACACCGAAGGCAGCCCATGGTTGGTCACTCGCGGACGATCATCAGTAATGATCCTTCCGCAGGTTCACCTACGGAAACCTTGTTACGACTTTTACTTCCTCTAAATCATCAAGTTCGGTCAACTTCAGCCATGCCAGCTGCAGCTCACGAAGGAACCGCGGAAGGTAAGCCTCCAGAAACCTCACTAAATAATCCATCGGTAGTAGCGACGGGCGGTGTGTACAAAGGGCAGGGACGTAATCAGCACTAGCTAATGACTAGTGCTTACTAGAAATTCCAGGTTCATGGGGACCGTTGCAGTCCCCAATCCCGACTAGATGGGCATTTTAGTGATTTCCCGTTCCTCTCGGAATGGGGGCGCCTATTGGCGAGAACACGCTGCGACCCACATTGTAGCACGCGTGCAGCCCAGAACATCTAAGGGCATCACGGACCTGTTATCGCTCATTCTCAGCTTGCTAAACACAAGTTGTCCCGCTAAGCAGGGCAAACGTAGCCGACGACCGCCCGTGAAGGCGCCGCCCGGCTGTAACGTCAGGTGCGCCCGGAGGCGCACTGCTGACAGCGTTCTAGTTAGCATGTTTGAGTCACGTTCGTTATCGGAATTAACCAGACAAATCATTCCACGAACTAAGAACGGCCATGCACCACTACCCTTAAATTTGAGAAAGAGCTATCAATCTGTCTTACCTCGATAAGTTTGGACCTGGTAAATTTTCCCGTGTTGAGTCAAATTAAGCCGCAAGCTCCACTTCTTGTGGTGCCCTTCCGTCAATTCCTTTAAGTTTCAACTTTGCAACCATACTTCCCCCGGAACCCGATTTTGGTTTCCCGGAAGCGACTGAGAGCACCGAATAGGGGTAGCGTCTCCCAATTGCTAATTGGCATCGTTTACGGTTAGAACTAGGGCGGTATCTAATCGCCTTCGATCCTCTAACTTTCGTTCTTGATTAAAGAAAGCATCCATGGCAAACGCTTTCGCTTCAGTTGGTCCTACGACGGTCTACGAATTTCACCTCTCGCGCCGTAATACCAATGCCCCCAACTACTTCTGTTAATCATTACCTCTAGGTTTCTGACAAACCAACGAAATCGTATAAACCGAGGTCATATTCCATTATTCCATGCAAGATTATTCTCGGCCAACGCCAACCCCACGGGGGGGCCGGACGCTTTGTCTTAGCCTGCTTTGAGCACTCTAATTTGTTCAAGGTAAATGTGAGTATCTTGAGCACCATGAGGAGCCCGTGCCGGAGTTAACCGGTAGCACGGTACTCGTTCACAGAGTAACGCCCAAGTACACCATTGTGAGTCGCAGCCGTGAGCGCGCGCACGAACGGCCCCGGCGTGTAACCGGGCGCCCGTGGCGGTCACGTGTCTGGACGGGCAATCAACTTCGAACGTTTTAACCGCAACAACTTTAATATACGCTAGTGGAGCTGGAATTACCGCGGCTGCTGGCACCAGACTTGCCCTCCACTTGATCCTTGTTGAAGGATTTATACTCAACTCATTCCAATTATGGACCATCGTTAGAGAGGTCCATATTGTTATTTCTCGTCACTACCTCCCCGTACTGGGATTGGGTAATTTACGCGCCTGCTGCCTTCCTTGGATGTGGTAGCCATTTCTCAGGCTCCCTCTCCGGAATCGAACCCTGATTCCCCGTTACCCGTCGCAACCATGGTAGTCCTCTACACTACCATCAATAGTTGATAGGGCAGACATTTGAAAGATCTGTCGTCAGTCGACAAGCGACCATACGATCTGCGTCCTTATCCAGACTTCAACTCAAGCCGCCCGGAGGCGATTGGTTTAACTAATAAGTGCACCAGTTCAGCTACCCGCGAGGGCAACAGTCCCGGCATGTTGCATGTATTAGCTCTGGATTTTCCACAGTTATCCAAGTAACTAGTGGTAGGATGATCTTGTGAATTATAGCTGTTATACTGAGCCTTATGCGGTTTCACATTCATTTATGTTTGTACTTAGACATGCATGGCTTAACCTTTGAGACAAGCGTATATTACTGGTAGGATCAACCAGAATTCGTTCCACTACAGACACACACTCGCTTAGTGGGAAATAAATTTCCACACAACTCTCTCTCTCTAGAACCATATGGAATGGCTCTTTGGTGTTGGGTAAGGCACCAATTTGTTGGGGTGTAACGGTCACCACCAACTTTAAGTTTGTTAGGGCACAACGGAAACCACTAACTAAACTTTAGGAAACTAAATTTCCTCACACATTATCTCTCACCATATTAGCACTAGGTGCTATCCACGATTGTACAACGTTTCAACTCTTGAATCGACCGTAGGGCCGCGGAATTGCTTCCGGGCCCCTATTCTCGCTATTAATTGTTCATCTCTTTCAATACATCGAGTTCGTTCCATTGGGTAGTTCGCATGGCGAACGTTTTGATGCAGCCCCCTGGGGGACCACGGCACTTTACACCGGGTATGGTGTATGCGCAACCTACAGATAACAATAAACCCCTTATGCGTGTGTAAACCGATGTTGGGCTGCTCAACATCTTTCATGGTTACATCACTTGCACCAGAACCCACGGTGCCGATTTGGTAATATGTTGTACATTTACTCTCAAGATGTACGCTTCGGCCCCTTATTCAGGGGCTCAAGCTATTACCAGCAAGAACAATCCTCATCCAGACTTGAACTCGAAACACCCGCAGGCGAACGGTTTAACTAATAAGTGCACCAGTCTTGAATCCATGCGTCGGTGGAAACAATGCCGGCGTGTTGCATGTATTAGCTCTGAACTTAGCGAGTGATTGCCTTGCAGCTGTCATACTGAGCGTAGAGCGTGATTATCGCTCACTTGAACCATGTTGAATGGCTCTTTGGTGTAGGGTAAGGCACCAATTTGTTGGGGCGTAACGGTCACCACCAACTTAAGACTTGCTTATAGGTATTTCAACGTTTTCAACTCTTTAATCGACCGTGTTTCATTATCATCTCTTCTTCTTATTAAATGCATCGAGTTCGTTCCATTGGGTAGTTCGCGTGGCGAACGGTTTGATGCAGCCCCCCGGGGGGGACCACGGCACTTTACACCGGGCATGGTGTATGCGCAACCTACAGATCACCAATATATTTGTGATCGATAATGCACACTTCTTACACGACTGACCAGTCGACAGCGCTGCCTTCCTATTATGCGTGTGTAAACCGATGTTGGGCTGCTCAACATCTTTCACGGTTACATCACTTGCACCCGAACCCATGGTGCCGATTTGGTAATATGTTGTACATGGTCTCAAGATGTACGCTTCGACCCCTTATTCAGGGGCTCAAGCTATTACCAGCAAGATCAATCCTCATCCAGACTTGAACTCGAAACACCCGGAGGCGAACGGTTTAACTAATAAGTGCACCAGTCTTGAATCCATGCGTCGGTGGAAACAATGCCGGCATGTTGCATGTATTAGCTCTGAACATAGCGAGTGATTGCCTTGTAGCTGTCGAACTGAGCGTAGAATGTGATTATCGCTCACTTGAAAGGGTCAAGCCCTTTCGAGTCGTCCGGTTTTTACGCCAGACGACTCGGTTCACCATCTTTCGGGAAGGGACCGTCTCGGTCGCAAGCTGCTCCGGTCCCCAAACAACCTGCGACAAATGATAGGAAATGCCGACATCAATACGTGTTCAGTTTGGTTTATCGCTCATAGGTCTTTTTGACCATCGATCCCTGATTATAACTCTCAATTAAACAGTCAGGAGAGTAAGGCATGCCCATCGATATCTCATCGACAGGCGATACCGCAAGAACGGCCAACGACACATCAGGTGATCGATTATTGCTACGACTTTTGCTTAATCGTTTCCACTCCTTAGAGAAAGAAACCCCCGGGGACCGTCTCGGTCGCAAGCTGCTCCGGTCCCTAAACAACCTGCGACAAATGATAGGAAATGCCGACATCAATATGTGTTCAGTTTGGTTTATCGCTCATTGGTCTGTTTGACCATCGATCCCTGATTAAACTCTCAGTAATCCAGTCGGGAGAGTAAGGCATGCCCATCGATATCTCATCGACAGGCGATACCGCTTGAACGGCCAACGACACATCAGAGGATCGTATCTTGCTACAACTTTTGCTTAATCGTTTCTTCTCCTTGGAGAAAGAAACCCCCGGGGACCGTCTCGGTCGCAAGCTGCTCCGGTCCCTAAACAACCTGCGACAAATGATAGGAAATGCCGACATCAATACGTGTTCAGTTTGGTTTATCGCTCATTGGTCTTGTTTGACCATCGATCCCTGATTAATACTCTCAATTAGAAGGTCGGTAGAGTAAGGCATGCCCATCGATATCTCATCGACAGGCGATACCGCATGAACGGCCAACGACACATCAGAGGATCGTATCTTGCTACAACTCTTGCTTAATAGTTTCCACTCCTTGGAGAAAGAAACCCCCGGGGACCGTCTCGGCCGCAAGTTGCTCCGGTCCCTAAACAACCTGCGGCATCAAATGATAGGAAAAGCCGACATCAATACGTGTTCAGTTTGGTTTATCGCTCATAGGTCTGTTTGACCATCGATCCTAGAATTCAACTTTCGAGTAAGGCATGCCCGTCGATATCTCATCGATAGGCGATACCGGTAGAACGGCCAACGACACACATCTAGGATCGCATTTACTCTTCCTTGGATGGATAACCAATACCCTAGGACCGTTTCATCGCGAGCTGCTCCGGTCCTCAAACAACTCGCGAACCACCGATAGGATGATATTAGGAATGGCCGACTTTCATCCTTTAACTCTCAGTTCTGCTTACCAAAACATAGGTACTTGGACCTTAAAGACCACTATATGTTCCCCGATCGGGGGCAATCGGAACGTCTATCCATCATCAACATCGTTTCACTCATTCCGAACCACCAAATTGGACAGACAGTACCATATTCACCAACCGATTGCTTCAACTTCGCAAACTGTATGGTAAGTTCTACTAATTTCACATCTTACCATCGACTAATAGTGCATAAATCCACTTGGAAATCACTTTTCCTTGGTCCTCGGACCTTCTACGACAACGTCCAACAAATATCCGAAGTCGTTTCCCAACTTAGACCAAGCATTTCGTATCTTTACTTCTAATCGATTTTTTCTCTCATAATTGACGATCAAAATCTAAAAACCACATTTTGAGCCAGAAGCAGTCGTCCGATCGTCCTGGGGGTAGTCTCAATCGATTTAGAAGGGCCCAATTCATAAAGATACGTACTCAGTCAAATTCATGCTTCTGGCTCACCTACCCCCTATATAGTAAACGAAAGCGTACAGGCGTGGAAAACGTGCCATTTTTCTCCATCACGGACTTTTTTTTTCTCGTTGCACCGACTCTAGTAAAAAAGTGAAATTTTTTACTAGTTACCAACTTTTGCAAATTATCATCGGATATCACTTTTTATGGTCTATAGTAAGTTCTTATCACGTTTTAGTAGTTTTTGAAAAAAAAATTTTTTTGAACTTTTCAAAATTTTTCAAAACAAAGTTTTTGTAGGCGGTTTTGTGTATGGAGGGTTACTAGTCTCGGGGTCACTGTTTGACCAAAAAACCACTATATATCATTCGAAAGGTAATTTCAAGGGCTACAAAAAATTGTTCTACGACACCCCCTTCCGACGTCTAGTATTCGAGTTATTGGCCAAAAACCATTACTTGAGCGATTTTTCGTTCAGGGTACCCGACTCTAGTAAAAAAGTGAAATTTTTCTCGATTGACCAAGTGTTGCAAATGACCATCGGATTTCACTTTTTATGGTCTATAGTGAGTTCTGATCACGATTTGGTACTTTTTGAAAAAATTTTTTTGACGCACTTTTCAAAATTTTGCAAAACCAAAACTTTTTAGGCGGTTTTGTGTATGGAGGGTTACTAGTCTCGGGGTCACTTTTTGACCAAAAAACCACTATATATCATTCGAAAGGTAATTTCAAGGGCTACAAAAAATTGTTCTACGGCACCCCCCTCCGACGTCTAGTATTCGAGTTATTGGCCAAAAACCGCAACTATAGCGGTTTTTCGTACAGGGTACCCGACTCTAGTAAAATGATGCGATTTTTACTAGTCTAGGAACTTTTTGGTCAAAAAATCAAGTATATGTCATTCGATAGATAATTTCAAGGGCTACCAAAAATTGTTCCACGACACCCCCCTGCGACGTCTAGTATTCGAGTTATTAGCCAAAAACCGCAACTTAAGCGGTTTTTCGTCCAGGGTACCCGACTCTAGTAAAATGATGCGATTTTTACTAGTCTAGGGAACTTTTTGGCCAAAAATCAAGTATATGTCATTCGATAGATAATTTCAAGGGCTACCAAAAATTGTTCCACGACACCCCCCTCCGACGTCTAGTATTAGAGTTATTAGCCAAAAACCGCAACTATAGCGGTTTTTCGTCCAGGGTACCCGACTCTAGTAAAATGATGCGATTTTTACTAGTCTAGGGAACTTTTTGGCCAAAAATCAAGTATATGTCATTCGATAGATAATTTCAAGGGCTACCAAAAATTGTTCCACGACACCCCCCTGCGACGTCTAGTATTCGAGTTATTAGCCAAAAACCGCAATTATAGCGGTTTTTCGTCCAGGGTACCCGACTCTAGTAAAATGATGCGATTTTTACTAGTCTAGGGAACTTTTTGGCCAAAAAATCAAGTATATGTCAATCGATAGATAATTTCAAGGGCTACCAAAAATTGTTCTAAGACACCCCCCTGCGACGTCTAGTATTCGAGTTATGGGCCAAAAACCATTCATACTTGAGCATTTTGCTCATTTTGCCTGTACGGGTACCGAGGACTAGTAAAATCAGGCCAATTTTACTAGAGTAGGGGTCCTTTTTGGTCAAAAAAACAACTTTTGCTCGTTCGATAGGGAATCGATAGGGCAACAAAAAATCGTTCTACGACCCCCCCTTCCGATGTCTAGTATTCGAGTTATGGGCCAAAAACAGTTTATGGTTAATTTTTCACTCGATTTTACACCAAGTATCGCACATTACTCCGGTTCTATACATTGGATCGTCAATCTTTAAGATTTTATGGGTAGTTCCAACTGTTTGCTGCATTTCATCCATACATTACCAACCGATTCAATGTCTGTGCTAGAAGTTATTAGAGGAATAAAAAAATTTACCCTTGGCTTTGGACCGTACAAGTTTACCCATTTTTGGCCCGTATTTGCCCCATAGCTCCGCCGGTATCCAAGATATCGCCACACTTTCTTCTGGCCATGGCTAGATGGCACTTGTGGCTAGATTTCTTCCATGCACCACTAACCGCTACCATGTCTGTGGCCGGAGCTATTCACGAAAGCGCCTCGCGCACTTGGTCGGATTTTTGGTCCAACTTCACCATTTTTGGCCCATATTTGCCCCATAGCTCCGCCGGTATCCAAGATAGCGCCACACTTTCTTCTGGCCATGGGTAGATGGCACTTGTGGCTAGATTTCTTCCATGCACCACTAATCGCTACCATGTCTGTGGCCGGAGCTATTCGACGAACAACCATCGCATTTACCTAGGTACTTTTTCGGATTTTTGGTCCAACTTGCACCATTTTTGGCCCATATTTGCCCCATAGCTCCGCCGGTATCCAAGATATGGCCACACTTTCTTCTGGCCATGGGTAGATGGCACTTGTGGCTAGATTTCTTCCATGCACCACTAATCGCTACCATGTCTGTGGCCGGAGCTATTCACGAAAGCGCCTCGCGCACTTGGTCGGATTTTTGGTCCAACTTCACCATTTTTGGCCCATATTTGCCCCATAGCTCCGCCGGTATCCAAGATAGCGCCACACTTTCTTCTGGCCATGGGTAGATGGCACTTGTGGCTAGATTTCTTCCATGCACCACTAATCGCTACCATGTCTGTGGCCGGAGCTATTCGACGAACAACCATCGCATTTACCTAGGTACTTTTTCGGATTTTTGGTCCAACTTGCACCATTTTTGGCCCATATTTGCCCCATAGCTCCGCCGGTATCCAAGATATGGCCACACTTTCTTCTGGCCATGGCTAGATGGCACTTGTGGCTAGATTTCTTCCATGCACCACTAATCGCTACCATGTCTGTGGCCGGAGCTATTCACGAAAGCGCCTCGCGCACTTGGTCGGATTTTTGGTCCAACTTCACCATTTTTGGCCCATATTTGCCCCATAGCTCCGCCGGTATCCAAGATAGCGCCACACTTTCTTCTGGCCATGGGTAGATGGCACTTGTGGCTAGATTTCTTCCATGCACCACTAATCGCTACCATGTCTGTGGCCGGAGCTATTCACGAAAGCGCCTCGCGCACTTGGTCGGATTTTTGGTCCAACTTGCACCATTTTTGGCCCATATTTGCCCCATAGCTCCGCCGGTATCCAAGATATGGCCACACTTTCTTCTGGCCATGGGTAGATGGCACTTGTGGCTAGATTTCTTCCATGCACCACTAATCGCTGCCATGTCTCTGGCCGGAGCTATTCGACGAACAACCATCGCATTTACCTAGGTACTTTTTCGGATTTTTGGTCCAACTTGCAACATTTTTGGCCCATATTTGCCCCATAGCTCCGCCGGTATCCAAGATATGGCCACACTTTCTTCTGGCCATGGGTAGATGGCACTTGTGGCTAGATTTCTTCCATGCACCACTAATCGCTACCATGTCTGTGGCCGGAGCTATTCACGAAAGCGCCTCGCGCACTTGGTCGGATTTTTGGTCCAACTTGCACCATTTTTGGCCCATATTTGCCCCATAGCTCCGCCGGTATCCAAGATATGGCCACACTTTCTTCTGGCCATGGGTAGATGGCACTTGTGGCTAGATTTCTTCCATGCACCACTAATCGCTACCATGTCTGTGGCCGGAGCTATTCGACGAACAACCATCGCATTTACCTAGGTACTTTTTCGGATTTTTGGTCCAACTTGCACCATTTTTGGCCCATATTTGCCCCATAGCTCCGCCGGTATCCAAGATATGGCCACACTTTCTTCTGGCCATGGGTAGATGGCACTTGTGGCTAGATTTCTTCCATGCACCACTAATCGCTGCCATGTCTCTGGCCGGAGCTATTCACGAAAGCGCCTCGCGCACTTGGTCGGATTTTTGGTCCAACTTGCACCATTTTTGGCCCATATTTGCCCCATAGCTCCGCCGGTATCCAAGATATGGCCACACTTTCTTCTGGCCATGGGTAGATGGCACTTGTGGCTAGATTTCTTCCATGCACCACTAATCGCTACCATGTCTGTGGCCGGAGCTATTCGACGAACAACCTGCGCATTCACCTTCTCGTTGCACTTCTTCGGGAATTTGGTGCAACCAAGTTTTCACTATAACTTGGTCATTTTCCGTCCATCGGACATGCGGTTTTGGGTGTCGATACTTGACACCGCACGCTACAATATGTTCCTCCACGACCATGTGGTCCGATGCTTCCAACAGGAGCTATTCGAGGAGTACCGATTTTTCACCATTAAAAATGCTCAATTTTGCACCAACTTTTGCCTATAACTCAGGCTGTATCGATCGGATCTTCAATCTTGAAAAAGTTTTGGATAGGTGGCACCAAATGCTACATTTCGTTCTTCCACGTCAACTTTGTCCGATGTCTAGCAAAAAAGTTATTCGCGAACCAAGTCCAGAACCCATGCAATGGCTGCCCTCATTGCATACATCACGGCGGTTAACTCTCGTTACTCTATACCGTGGACTTGGTACTTTTTCAGGCATTCGTTGCTACTTCTTGGTTCATGATATTCGTTTACGGTCTTCACTAGGGCATTTGGTGCTCCTTATCGGTTCATGATATTCGTTTACGGTCTTCACTAGGGCATTTGGTGCTCCTTCTCGGTTCATGATATTCGTTTACGGTCTTCACTAGGGCATTTGGTGCTCCTTATCGGTTCATGATATTCGTTTACGGTCTTCACTAGGGCATTTGGTGCCTCTTATCGGTTCATGATATTCGTTTACGGTCTTCACTAGGGCATTTGGTGCTCCTTATCGGTTCATGATATTCGTTTACGGTCTTCACTAGGGCATTTGGTGCTCCTTCTCGGTTCATGATATTCGTTTACGGTCTTCACTAGGGCATTTGGTGCTCCTTCTCGGTTCATGATATTCGTTTACGGTCTTCACTAGGGCATTTGGTGCTCCTTCTCGGTTCATGATATTCGTTTACGGTCTTCACTAGGGCATTTGGTACTGGGCTTCCCACTTTCTACTGATCGATCCATACTCACTTGCGTGCACCTAGCCTAGGAAGGTTTCCTATGGCTTCCCATCTTTCTACTGATCGATCCATACTCACTTGCGTGCACCTAGCCTAGGAAGGTTTCCTATGGCTTCCCATCTTTCTACTGATCGATCCATACTCACTTGCGTGCACCTAGCCTAGGAAGGTTTCCTATGGCTTCCCATCTTTCTACTGATCGATCCATACTCACTTGCGTGCACCTAGCCTAGGAAGGTTTCCTATGGCTTCCCATCTTTCTACTGATCGATCCATACTCACTTGCGTGCACCTAGCCTAGGAAGGTTTACTATGGCTTCCCATCTTTCTACTGATCGATCCATACTCACTTGCGTGCACCTAGCCTAGGAAGGTTTCCTTGGGCTTCCCATCTTTCTACTGATCGATCCATACTCACTTGCGTGCACCTAGCCTAGGAAGGTTTCCTTGGGCTTCCCATCTTTCTACTGATCGATCCATACTCACTTGCGTGCACCTAGCCTAGGAAGGTTTCCTATGGCTTCCCATCTTTCTACTGATCGATCCATACTCACTTGCGTGCACCTAGCCTAGGAAGGTTTCCTATGGCTTCCCATCTTTCTACTGATCGATCCATACTCACTTGCGTGCACCTAGCCTAGGAAGGTTTCCTTGGGCTTCCCATCTTTCTACTGATCGATCCATACTCACTTGCGTGCACCTAGCCTAGGAAGGTTTCCTATGGCTTCCCATCTTTCTACTGATCGATCCATACTCACTTGCGTGCACCTAGCCTAGGAAGGTTTCCTTGGGCTTCCCATCTTTCTACTGATCGATCCATACTCACTTGCGTGCACCTAGCCTAGGAAGGTTTCCTATGGCTTCCCATCTTTCTACTGATCGATCCATACTCACTTGCGTGCACCTAGCCTAGGAAGGTTTCCTTGGGCTTCCCATCTTTCTACTGATCGATCCATACTCACTTGCGTGCACCTAGCCTAGGAAGGTTTCCTATGGCTTCCCATCTTTCTACTGATCGATCCATACTCACTTGCGTGCACCTAGCCTAGGAAGGTTTCCTATGGCTTCCCATCTTTCTACTGATCGATCCATACTCACTTGCGTGCACCTAGCCTAGGAAGGTTTCCTATGGCTTCCCATCTTTCTACTGATCGATCCATACTCACTTGCGTGCACCTAGCCTAGGAAGGTTTCCTATGGCTTCCCATCTTTCTACTGATCGATCCATACTCACTTGCGTGCACCTAGCCTAGGAAGGTTTCCTTGGGCTTCCCATCTTTCTACTGATCGATCCATACTCACTTGCGTGCACCTAGCCTAGGAAGGTTTCCTATGGCTTCCCATCTTTCTACTGATCGATCCATACTCACTTGCGTGCACCTAGCCTAGGAAGGTTTCCTATGGCTTCCCATCTTTCTACTGATCGATCCATACTCACTTGCGTGCACCTAGCCTAGGAAGGTTTCCCTTTGGTACCGACTTCCATCTACGCACTCGATATAACCTAGGTACTTGGTACCGATGATGGTTAACACTCAAGCATTTCTTGCATCCTGCGTGCAAGGTACCAATTTTCACTTCTTAGGTACGTTTATGGGCCCGCATTTATCCAATATCGCTCCGATGGCCTTTCGCATTATTTCATCCGATAGCCCTTGCCAAAAGCTACCAAAAGTTCCTCCACGGCCATGTGTTCCGACGCTTAGTTTAGGAAATATTCGAAAAAATTCATCTTAGGAAAAATTTTCTTATTGGAAAATCACCTTAAATCGATGGCCATTTTTTGGGCAAAAACTTTAACGTCTTCCCGACTTTGCGGGAATTGCGAATTTTAGGCACCCAGAGAAAATCTTTTACTTTAAGGGGGCGGCCGCGAAGTTGCCCAAAGTCTCGGACACAAAAATTCTCAAGTTCCCCACTCTAGTAAATCGCCCTATGAGTATCTCCTGGCCCGCGAGCTCTGCGAGCGGGCCAGCTTCGGCGATTTTTGCCTTTTCGCCTAGGCGGTTCTTCTACGAAATTGGTCCACAGCTTTTGCTCAGAAAGCTAGCATTTGTTGCAACAGTTAGGTACTTGGTACCACATTTTGGTATCCATTTGGGTATTTGTGGCAACTACTCGGTACTTTGGCCCACATTTCGCTCTACTCGGGCTTCTATGGTGGTACTTGTCGGTACTTCTGGCCAACTTAGGCCAATTGGGTGCAACTTGTGGGTACTCTGTGGGTACTTTAGGGCGTATTGTGTCTTTCGGGTGAACCTTCGCTATACTTCATGGGTACTGATGGCCAACTTAGGAACATTCAGTGCAACCTTTGGGCCTAAGGAAATTTGTCCAACTCTTTGGACTTAGAAAATTTTCTGGACTTAGAAAATTTTCTGGACTTGTAAAAATTTTCAAATGTTCAATTTGGCCCACATTTCGCTCTACTCGGGCCTCTATGGTGCTACTTGGCGGTACTTTTGGCCAACTTAGGCCAACTGGGTGCTATTTGTGGGTACTCTATCGGTACTTTTGGCCAACATAGGCCAATTGGGTGCTACTTTTGGGTGCTCTATCGGTACTTTTGGCCATGTTAGGCCCATTCGGTGCTATATGTGGGTGCTCTATCGGTACTTTTGGCCATGTTAGGCCCACTCGGTGCTATTTGTGGGTACTCTATCGGTACTTTTGGCCAACTTAGGCCAACTCAGTGCTTCTTGTGGGTACTCTATCGGTACTTTTGGCCATCTTAGGCCAATTGGGTGCTATTTGTGGGTACTCTATCGGTACTTTTGGCCAACTTAGGCCAACTCAGTGCTACTTGTGGGTGCTCTATCGGTACTTTTGGCCAACTTAGGCCAACTGGGTGCTATTTGTGGGTACTCTATCGGTACTTTTGGCCAACTTAGGCCAACTCAGTGCTTCTTGTGGGTACTCTATCGGTACTTTTGGCCAACTTAGGCCAACTCAGTGCTACTTGTGGGTACTCTATCGGTACTTTTGGCCAACTAAGGCCAACGCGGTGCTATTTGTGGGTACTCTATCGGTACTTTGGGACATATTATGTCCTTCGGGTGAACCTTCTCGATACCTCATGGGTACTTGTGGCCAACTTAGGAAAATTCAGTGCAACCTATGGGCCTTTGGAAATTGTTCCAACACTTTGGACTTAGAAAATTTTCTGGACTTAGAAAATTTTTTGGACTTAGAAAAATTTTCAACTTCTGTATCTTCTTCATCATGTTCCATTTTGTGGGACTTAGAAAATTTTCTGGACTTAGAAAATTTTTTGGACTTAGGAAATTTTTCAACACTTGTAAAATTTTTGTTCCTTCTTTGAAGAAGAATACTTTCCACTATTAGCTTCTTTCTCTTTTTCTTCTTAGTTGTCTTCTTATTTTCGGTCCGAGAGCGCCGACACTTGTAAAATTATCTAAGTCCGAAGACTTTTGGAATGAACCAAAAGTCAACGAACACAATACATCAACCCTATCAACATCAAGTGGCAACCCGAAGGAAGCGCAGCGGCCAGCCCATGTACAACGCGAAGTTGTAGCATGCAACCAACCAACCGCTAACCTCCAACGGCACTCAATGTATTCGTTACACATGGGCGCACCTGCACCACACTGTCGTGACCATCCAACGAGCCGTCGGTTCGGTCGTGTGTTACAAGCACCCCATCACATAGGCATAGAGTCACCACACAGTGTTCTTCAACACTCTCGTCACATGGTGCAAGTCACGGTACGCACCACCAATGTGCACTGGTTGGCCAATTCCAGCACACACGGGGCGCGCACGCGCAAGCACTAACCACCAAGCATGGGTCGCCTGAGAGGATCGATGCGAACGCATCTCTACAACTTGAAGCTCCCAGCCTGTAGTCCCGTCGTTTGCGGGCGGTCGTAGGTGTCGAAACTAGTGCTATCCACAGTCGGCAAGCTCGTCCACCGGTGTTCCCAACATGTATGGTACTAACACGTGCAGCGCGAACCCGCCCTTTGCGGCCTAGTAGTAAGCGGGGATGAGACGCCAGTGTGCCAATGGACAGCACGGACGGTTCTCGGAGGGTTGTTAGGCCCGCTAGCTTACGACCACCTAATGGGTATAAGAAGCGCTATCAGCTCGGATTGGATACGACCTTAGAGGCGTTCAGGCATAATCCAGCGGACGTAGCGTCATACCATAGTCCGTTCGAACTAGTATTGAGCCAGTGGTCCGTACCTGTGGTTCCTCTCGTACTGCACAGGAATTCCGTTAAGATAGCGACAAACAATGCACACCAGTAGGGTAAAACTAACCTGTCTCACGACGGTCTAAACCCAGCTCACGTTCCCTTGAAAGGGTGAACAATCCTACGCTTGGTAAATTTTGCTTTACAATGATAGGAAGAGCCGACATCGAAGGATCAAAAAGCCACGTCGCTATGAACGCTTGGCGGCCACAAGCCAGTTATCCCTGTATTGTCACCTGGGTGCTGACAAGTGAAGATGTGGTAAACAAACGCTCCGTCAAGAAGTGGTGAAAATTTGGTGAAAATCGTAATAAAATCGTTTTAAAAGTGTCAAAATCGTGCTTAGAGCACCCGATTTACCCAAAAATAGTGAAGTTCGGCCAAAAAACGACAATTTTTGTGCAAATACAGTTTTGTTGTGTTTTTGCCCCCTCCGGGAGCACCAAAGTGAACCGGTGTTCAGGTGTGCAAAAAATCACCTCTTTTCCTGCCGGAAGAGGTTGATTTAAGGTAAATCGTGGCCGCTGAAGCCGATAAAACGGTTTCCGAGTCGATCGGAGCAGTGGAAGTGCGACAAAAAACGATATTTTGGTGCCCATACATTTTGTATGGGGAACTTTGGACACTCACAGCTCAGTGAATTTTGAACGGATTTGGACCGGATATGTTTTAAATCGTGTGCGGAGTGCCAAAGAAGTGATTTTGTGAAAAAACCGCATCAAAATCGGTGATTTTAGTGCTGAAAAAAGTGGAAAACACTTTTGCAACACGTGGTGACAGAACTGCCCAGGCGGCATTTTCCCATGGTACAAAATATTGAGTGTGTTATAAAGTGGAAAATTTTTATCGCCTGATCGGTTTCGTGAGTGTTGGAGGTGGTTGAGCACGGAGAGACGATTCGGGGAAAATTTTTCCCCCCGCTCCCACCTCACCCCATCGCCCTCAGTGACCCCCGGCCTTATTAAGGCCTTATCAAGGTGCATTAAATTTTGGACTTCGCCGGAAAATTACACAAGTGCAGTGGAAAATTCCGGTTTTGTGCTGGAAAATTCGGGGACCTCCAGACGCACCCCCTGGATTTTTTCCGGACCTCCAGCACCCCCCCCGCATTTTCCGGATTTCCTTATTAAGGCGTTAAAAAGGTGAAAAACATAAAAACGCTGCGGAAAATTATTTGCGGGCTGCAAAAAATTCCGGTTTTGGGCTCTAAAATTCGGGGACCACTTGCCACACCCCCTGAAATTTTTTCCGCGCCCCCACCACCCACCCACCGCCCCCCCCGGATCAGGAATCGCGGATTTTTGGTGGATTTTCGGGTTTTTCGCCATTTTCGGGTGAAAGGAGAGGAGATAGGAGCTTGGTGTGTTCGGGAGTTTTGCTCAGGAGGGGCAATTACATCTAGCCCCCCACCCCCCTGGGTCATTTTCCACCCCCCCTGGCCAATTCGGCATTTTTGGGGGTCTAGCTCGGTCTTGATAAATCGTGGAACGACCTAACGTGACGAAACACCACCTCCCTGAACGATTTTACTGCTCGAATACCATTTCTGCTGTGGTGGTTCTCACGGGGCAGTCCGCTGCTGGCGTCCTCCCGTGAGGGGGAGTAAATCCAGCATAAAGTGCGGAAAATGTCAGTATCTGGGCGATCCCTTCGTCCCAGGGCTGACTCATCCGACGTGAGACCGGCCAAGCTTCCGCAGATTATGGAGGCGAAAGTGGCCGTGACTAGAGTGTCCCTACCGACAATGAAGCCAGCTAGCTCGGAGATGGTCGAGCTGAGGAAGCTCATGAGTGAGACTTCCCTCACTAATGAGCAGCTACTGTCGACAATTCAGGACCTGCAGCAGGAGCTCTCGGCTCTCCGTCAGCGTATGGACGCCAACGCCGAGCAGGCTCGGATTGATATGCAGCAGGTTCAGGAGCGTGCTCGTCAGGAGCTACAGGCGGTCCAGGAGCAGGCTCGCCAGCGTGAAGAGCGGCTTCGGGAAGAACACATGAAGGACCGGCAGGCGCTGAACGAGCTTATCCTGCAGTCGATTGGCGCCAAGAATGTGACTGCTCAGGGTTACTACGCCAGCATCGCCGAGGAGCAGCGCACGTGGGCAGAGGTGGCCAGTAGTGAGCCGGTTAAGCGCGTGCAGCGCAAGCGTGGCAATCGCCGTGGTAAGGCGCAGCCATCACAACAGCAGCAGCAGCAGCAACAAATCCGGCAGCAACAGCCATCCCAGCAGCGTCAGCAGCAGCAGACACGCCAGCAGTGGCCGGCGTTGCAGAAGCGGCAGCAGACGCAACAGCAGGGGCCAACGTTACAACAGCAGCAGCAGACGCGACAGCAGCGGCCAACGGTGCAGCAGCAGAGCCAGCCGCGACAACAGCAACAGCAGAGTCAACAAAAGCCGACTCGCCGTAACGTGCGTCCAGACACCATCGAAGTGGCGCCGGCAGTAGGTACAACCTGGACGCAGGTGTATCTGAAGCTACGTACGGCCCCAGAACTGGAAGAGGTCCGCACGGCTATCGGGATGGGCCGGCGAACGGCACAGGATCATCTCCGTGTCCCCATTAGTCGAAGCGCGGACAGTGAGGCACTCGCGGATAAGATCCAGAGTGTCATTGGCGAAATGGGTGCAGTGCGAGTGCTGACTGAGATGGGTGAGCTGCTGATCACCCATGTCGACTCGCTGGCCACCGTTGATGAGGTGAAGGAGGCGATTCGGGCTAAGCTTGGAGTAGCCCCGGGCATCACCTTCTGTGAAGTTTGGGAGCTGAGCGATGGCACGAAGCGCGCACGTGTTCGTCTTCCGCTGGTAAAGGCGCAGCAGCTGTACGAGGCAAAACTGTCTCTTTGCCAGTGCATCAGCGTGGCTCATGAGGTCCCTCGTCGTCCGATCTCCCAGCGTCGCTGTCTGCGGTGCCTGGAAACGGGGCACATCGTGCGGGACTGTCGGAATGAAGCGGACTACCGAGGCAAATGCTTCCGCTGTGGCAGCACCGGTCATCTGGCGAAAGCCTGCGCTTTGGAGCCCAAATGCCTTAAGTGTGGTGGCCCGCACAACATCGGTCACCAGAGCTGTGGACAACTGCCGGCACCGTGCCAGGTGTGAGGCAACAACTGCGAGTGTTGCAGGCGAACCTGGGTGGTGGACGCACCGCACAGGATTTCGTTCTGCAATCCGCTCGGACTGAGCGGATCGACGTGCTGCTGCTTTCGGAGGTGTACCGGCCTCCGGAGAACAACGGAACGTGGTCAGTGGACTCATCGGGGGCAGTGGCCGTGGTGGCCACCGGAGCATATCCCATCCAGCGTGTGTGGCGCAGCCCAACGCCCGGATTGGTGGCCGCCCAGATTGGAGGAGTTGTTTTCGTCAGCTGCTATGCTCCTCCACGACTGACTCTCGGTGAGTTCGAGCATTTTCTTGAGGCGCTCGAACTGGAGGCACTTTCCCACCATCACGTCGTAGTGGCAGGCGACTTCAACGCCTGGCATGAGGAGTGGGGAAGCGAGCGGAACACCGTGCGAGGTGAGGCGCTGCTCAACACCATCGAGCAGCTTGGGCTGAGGATCCTCAACCAGGGAACAACCCCAACGTTCGTCGGGAACGGTGTTGCCACACCCAGCGTCGTGGATGTCTCGTTCGCGAGCGAGACTATCGCGCGCCCCGACACATGGGCAGTGGCTCCTGACTCGTTGGCGCGGTTTTATACGGCTTCCGACCACCGGTACATCCTTTACACCGTCGGGCCGTCCTCCTCACCTCAGCTCCAACGTCAGCAGCAGCACCAAAGCCAGAACCAGCGACCGCAGCAGCAGCGGCATCATCGGCGGCAACAACAACAGCAAAATCGCCGGCGACAGCAGCAGCACGACCAGCAGCGGGTACGAGGCCACCAGTCAAGCAGGAGATGGAAGGCTTCGCAGTTTTCAGCCGAGGCGTTCCGAGCAGCACTTAGCGCAGCGAACTTCGAGGAGCGAGCAGTAAACCAGGAGGGGATGGTCGATGCCATGTTGCGGGCATGCGACCAAACGATGGCGCGGATCACCTCGTCGCACCGTGATCCCCATCGAGCCCTCTTCTGGTGGACACCGGAGCTCACACGCCTTCGTGAGGAATGTGCAGCAGCTCGCGACCGTATGGTTGCCACGGTCGATTTGCAGGAGCGCAGCATCGCAGCAGCGCACCACCGGACTGCGAGGCGGGCCATGGAGAAGGCGATTCGGGCCAGCAAGCGCACTGAGTTTGATGAGCTCATCCGACTGGCGGAGGAGAACGAGTTCGGAGCAGGGTACCGGACTGTCATGTCTCGGATTCGTGGCAGTTACGTGCCTCCCGAGACTGACAAGGAGGAGCTGCTACGCATCTCTGGGGACCTGTTTCCGACTCACCCGGCTGTCGAGTGGC
>NW_026045171.1:47500-67500 GCF_943734845.2 Anopheles funestus
CTTGGATCGGATCGAGCTATTGAGTATTGGGCCTGCATACTCGCTCATCCGTATCCTTTGCGTACCGCCCCATGGCCCCGTCCTTAGAGTTAATGACTAGTAGGCTTAACTCTTTGTATGTCTGCACCACAGTTCCCGTTCGTTCCGTGCCGTGGCCGGATACGTATTGCACATCGGTATACCTGTCGCTACTCAGGCAACTCGTGTGCGTGGATTGGATCGAGCTCATGGGGTGTGTAGAGATTCCATGTTATAATTGCAAGTCCATATCCACTTTATAGGTTAAAGTCATAAGTTGTGATTGCACAACCATACTTCATAAGAGTTTAATAACTCTTCAACTAACTTTCGTTCTGGTGTCTTGGTATCAAATCGCATAAGACACAAGATTCTACTGGCCAAATAGAATCTAGCACATTGGTTAACCTGGCGCCGCAGTCAACTCATGTGCTTGGATCGGATCGAGCTATTGAGTATTGGGCCTGCATACTCGCTCATCCGTATCCTTTGCGTACCGCCCCATGGCCCCGTCCTTAGAGTTAATGACTAATAGGCTTAACTCTTTGTATGTCTGCACCACAGTTCCCGTTCGTTCCGTGCCGTGGCCGGATACGTATTGCACAACAGTAGATACCATCACCTGACGTATCTAACACACCACTATTGTAACTCGTCGTCGAAGGACCTTTCAAGTGCCTGATGGCCAGGGGAGCTCTTACACGGCACGGAGACACAGTGATGCTCGCCCATCACAGTGTACAACGATCGAGTTTGCTTAAGTGTCTGGGTACCTACACACCAGACACAATGCAATGGCCACGGATCCACACAAGGCACATCACATGCAGAAAGCTTCACCAGATTATGACACATACCACACTCTTGTAACTCGTCGTCGAAGGGGCGTTCAAAGTGCCTTACGGCTAGGGGAGATCTAGCACGGCACGGAGACACAGTGATGGTTGCCCATCAAAGTGTACAACGATCGAGTTTGCTTTCCGCGCAAGCGTTCTAAGTGTCTGGGTACCTACACACCAGACACAATGCAATGGCCACGGATCCACACAAGGCACATCACATGCAGAAAGCTTCACCAGATTCTGACACATACCACACTCTTGTAACTCGTCGTCGAAGGGGCGTTCAAAGTGCCTTACGGCTAGGGGGGATCTAGCACGGCACGGAGACACAGTGATGGTCACCCATCAAAGTGTACAACGATCGAGTTTGCTTTCCGCGCAAGCGTTCTAAGTGTCTGGGTATCTAAGCACCAGACACAATGCAATGGCCACGGATCCACACAAGGCACATCACATGCAGAAAGCTTCACCAGATTCTGACACATACCACACACATGCAACTCGTCGTCGAAGGGGCGTTCAAGTGCCTTACGGCTAGGGGAGATCTAGCTCGGCACGGGGACACAGTGATGGTCACCCATCAAAGTGTACAACGAACGAGTTGGCTTTCAACAAATTCTGACACATAGCAAGCGAGCGACCGAGCTACACCGAAGGCAGCCCATGGTTGGTCACTCGCGGACGATCATCAGTAATGATCCTTCCGCAGGTTCACCTACGGAAACCTTGTTACGACTTTTACTTCCTCTAAATCATCAAGTTCGGTCAACTTCAGCCATGCCAGCTGCAGCTCACGAAGGAACCGCGGAAGGTAAGCCTCCAGAAACCTCACTAAATAATCCATCGGTAGTAGCGACGGGCGGTGTGTACAAAGGGCAGGGACGTAATCAGCACTAGCTAATGACTAGTGCTTACTAGAAATTCCAGGTTCATGGGGACCGTTGCAGTCCCCAATCCCGACTAGATGGGCATTTTAGTGATTTCCCGTTCCTCTCGGAATGGGGGCGCCTATTGGCGAGAACACGCTGCGACCCACATTGTAGCACGCGTGCAGCCCAGAACATCTAAGGGCATCACGGACCTGTTATCGCTCATTCTCAGCTTGCTAAACACAAGTTGTCCCGCTAAGCAGGGCAAACGTAGCCGACGACCGCCCGTGAAGGCGCCGCCCGGCTGTAACGTCAGGTGCGCCCGGAGGCGCACTGCTGACAGCGTTCTAGTTAGCATGTTTGAGTCACGTTCGTTATCGGAATTAACCAGACAAATCATTCCACGAACTAAGAACGGCCATGCACCACTACCCTTAAATTTGAGAAAGAGCTATCAATCTGTCTTACCTCGATAAGTTTGGACCTGGTAAATTTTCCCGTGTTGAGTCAAATTAAGCCGCAAGCTCCACTTCTTGTGGTGCCCTTCCGTCAATTCCTTTAAGTTTCAACTTTGCAACCATACTTCCCCCGGAACCCGATTTTGGTTTCCCGGAAGCGACTGAGAGCACCGAATAGGGGTAGCGTCTCCCAATTGCTAATTGGCATCGTTTACGGTTAGAACTAGGGCGGTATCTAATCGCCTTCGATCCTCTAACTTTCGTTCTTGATTAAAGAAAGCATCCATGGCAAACGCTTTCGCTTCAGTTGGTCCTACGACGGTCTACGAATTTCACCTCTCGCGCCGTAATACCAATGCCCCCAACTACTTCTGTTAATCATTACCTCTAGGTTTCTGACAAACCAACGAAATCGTATAAACCGAGGTCATATTCCATTATTCCATGCAAGATTATTCTCGGCCAACGCCAACCCCACGGGGGGGCCGGACGCTTTGTCTTAGCCTGCTTTGAGCACTCTAATTTGTTCAAGGTAAATGTGAGTATCTTGAGCACCATGAGGAGCCCGTGCCGGAGTTAACCGGTAGCACGGTACTCGTTCACAGAGTAACGCCCAAGTACACCATTGTGAGTCGCAGCCGTGAGCGCGCGCACGAACGGCCCCGGCGTGTAACCGGGCGCCCGTGGCGGTCACGTGTCTGGACGGGCAATCAACTTCGAACGTTTTAACCGCAACAACTTTAATATACGCTAGTGGAGCTGGAATTACCGCGGCTGCTGGCACCAGACTTGCCCTCCACTTGATCCTTGTTGAAGGATTTATACTCAACTCATTCCAATTATGGACCATCGTTAGAGAGGTCCATATTGTTATTTCTCGTCACTACCTCCCCGTACTGGGATTGGGTAATTTACGCGCCTGCTGCCTTCCTTGGATGTGGTAGCCATTTCTCAGGCTCCCTCTCCGGAATCGAACCCTGATTCCCCGTTACCCGTCGCAACCATGGTAGTCCTCTACACTACCATCAATAGTTGATAGGGCAGACATTTGAAAGATCTGTCGTCAGTCGACAAGCGACCATACGATCTGCGTCCTTATCCAGACTTCAACTCAAGCCGCCCGGAGGCGATTGGTTTAACTAATAAGTGCACCAGTTCAGCTACCCGCGAGGGCAACAGTCCCGGCATGTTGCATGTATTAGCTCTGGATTTTCCACAGTTATCCAAGTAACTAGTGGTAGGATGATCTTGTGAATTATAGCTGTTATACTGAGCCTTATGCGGTTTCACATTCATTTATGTTTGTACTTAGACATGCATGGCTTAACCTTTGAGACAAGCGTATATTACTGGTAGGATCAACCAGAATTCGTTCCACTACAGACACACACTCGCTTAGTGGGAAATAAATTTCCACACAACTCTCTCTCTCTAGAACCATATGGAATGGCTCTTTGGTGTTGGGTAAGGCACCAATTTGTTGGGGTGTAACGGTCACCACCAACTTTAAGTTTGTTAGGGCACAACGGAAACCACTAACTAAACTTTAGGAAACTAAATTTCCTCACACATTATCTCTCACCATATTAGCACTAGGTGCTATCCACGATTGTACAACGTTTCAACTCTTGAATCGACCGTAGGGCCGCGGAATTGCTTCCGGGCCCCTATTCTCGCTATTAATTGTTCATCTCTTTCAATACATCGAGTTCGTTCCATTGGGTAGTTCGCATGGCGAACGTTTTGATGCAGCCCCCTGGGGGACCACGGCACTTTACACCGGGTATGGTGTATGCGCAACCTACAGATAACAATAAACCCCTTATGCGTGTGTAAACCGATGTTGGGCTGCTCAACATCTTTCATGGTTACATCACTTGCACCAGAACCCACGGTGCCGATTTGGTAATATGTTGTACATTTACTCTCAAGATGTACGCTTCGGCCCCTTATTCAGGGGCTCAAGCTATTACCAGCAAGAACAATCCTCATCCAGACTTGAACTCGAAACACCCGGAGGCGAACGGTTTAACTAATAAGTGCACCAGTCTTGAATCCATGCGTCGGTGGAAACAATGCCGGCGTGTTGCATGTATTAGCTCTGAACTTAGCGAGTGATTGCCTTGCAGCTGTCATACTGAGCGTAGAGCGTGATTATCGCTCACTTGAACCATGTTGAATGGCTCTTTGGTGTAGGGTAAGGCACCAATTTGTTGGGGCGTAACGGTCACCACCAACTTAAGACTTGCTTATAGGTATTTCAACGTTTTCAACTCTTTAATCGACCGTGTTTCATTATCATCTCTTCTTCTTATTAAATGCATCGAGTTCGTTCCATTGGGTAGTTCGCGTGGCGAACGGTTTGATGCAGCCCCCCGGGGGGGACCACGGCACTTTACACCGGGCATGGTGTATGCGCAACCTACAGATCACCAATATATTTGTGATCGATAATGCACACTTCTTACACGACTGACCAGTCGACAGCGCTGCCTTCCTATTATGCGTGTGTAAACCGATGTTGGGCTGCTCAACATCTTTCACGGTTACATCACTTGCACCCGAACCCATGGTGCCGATTTGGTAATATGTTGTACATGGTCTCAAGATGTACGCTTCGACCCCTTATTCAGGGGCTCAAGCTATTACCAGCAAGATCAATCCTCATCCAGACTTGAACTCGAAACACCCGGAGGCGAACGGTTTAACTAATAAGTGCACCAGTCTTGAATCCATGCGTCGGTGGAAACAATGCCGGCATGTTGCATGTATTAGCTCTGAACATAGCGAGTGATTGCCTTGTAGCTGTCGAACTGAGCGTAGAATGTGATTATCGCTCACTTGAAAGGGTCAAGCCCTTTCGAGTCGTCCGGTTTTTACGCCAGACGACTCGGTTCACCATCTTTCGGGAAGGGACCGTCTCGGTCGCAAGCTGCTCCGGTCCCCAAACAACCTGCGACAAATGATAGGAAATGCCGACATCAATACGTGTTCAGTTTGGTTTATCGCTCATAGGTCTTTTTGACCATCGATCCCTGATTATAGCTCTCAATTAAACAGTCAGGAGAGTAAGGCATGCCCATCGATATCTCATCGACAGGCGATACCGCAAGAACGGCCAACGACACATCAGGTGATCGATTATTGCTACGACTTTTGCTTAATCGTTTCCACTCCTTAGAGAAAGAAACCCCCGGGGACCGTCTCGGTCGCAAGCTGCTCCGGTCCCTAAACAACCTGCGACAAATGATAGGAAATGCCGACATCAATATGTGTTCAGTTTGGTTTATCGCTCATTGGTCTGTTTGACCATCGATCCCTGATTAAACTCTCAGTAATCCAGTCGGGAGAGTAAGGCATGCCCATCGATATCTCATCGACAGGCGATACCGCTTGAACGGCCAACGACACATCAGAGGATCGTATCTTGCTACAACTTTTGCTTAATCGTTTCTTCTCCTTGGAGAAAGAAACCCCCGGGGACCGTCTCGGCCGCAAGCTGCTCCGGTCCCTAAACAACCTGCGGCATCAAATGATAGGAAAAGCCGACATCAATACGTGTTCAGTTTGGTTTATCGCTCATTGGTCTTGTTTGACCATCGATCCCTGATTAATACTCTCAATTAGAAGGTCGGTAGAGTAAGGCATGCCCATCGATATCTCATCGACAGGCGATACCGCATGAACGGCCAACGACACATCAGAGGATCGTATCTTGCTACAACTCTTGCTTAATAGTTTCCACTCCTTGGAGAAAGAAACCCCCGGGGACCGTCTCGGCCGCAAGTTGCTCCGGTCCCTAAACAACCTGCGGCATCAAATGATAGGAAAAGCCGACATCAATACGTGTTCAGTTTGGTTTATCGCTCATAGGTCTGTTTGACCATCGATCCTAGAATTAAACTTTCGAGTAAGGCATGCCCGTCGATATCTCATCGATAGGCGATACCGGTAGAACGGCCAACGACACACATCTAGGATCGCATTTACTCTTCCTTGGATGGATAACCAATACCCTAGGACCGTTTCATCGCGAGCTGCTCCGGTCCTCAAACAACTCGCGAACCACCGATAGGATGATATTAGGAATGGCCGACTTTCATCCTTTAACTCTCAGTTCTGCTTACCAAAACATAGGTACTTGGACCTTAAAGACCACTATATGTTCCCCGATCGGGGGCAATCGGAACGTCTATCCATCATCAACATCGTTTCACTCATTCCGAACCACCAAATTGGACAGACAGTACCATATTCACCAACCGATTGCTTCAACTTCGCAAACTGTATGGTAAGTTCTACTAATTTCACATCTTACCATCGACTAATAGTGCATAAATCCACTTGGAAATCACTTTTCCTTGGTCCTCGGACCTTCTACGACAACGTCCAACAAATATCCGAAGTCGTTTCCCAACTTAGACCAAGCATTTCGTATCTTTACTTCTAATCGATTTTTTCTCTCATAATTGACGATCAAAATCTAAAAACCACATTTTGAGCCAGAAGCAGTCGTCCGATCGTCCTGGGGGTAGTCTCAATCGATTTAGAAGGGCCCAATTCATAAAGATACGTACTCAGTCAAATTCATGCTTCTGGCTCACCTACCCCCTATATAGAAAACGAAAGCGTACAGGCGTGGAAAACGTGCCATTTTTCTCCATCACGGACTTTTTTTTTCTCGTTGCACCGACTCTAGTAAAAAAGTGAAATTTTTTACTAGTTACCAACTTTTGCAAATTATCATCGGATATCACTTTTCATGGTCTATAGTAAGTTCTTATCACGTTTTAGTAGTTTTTGAAAAAAAAATTTTTTTGAACTTTTCAAAATTTTTCAAAACAAAGTTTTTGTAGGCGGTTTTGTGTATGGAGGGTTACTAGTCTCGGGGTCACTGTTTGACCAAAAAACCACTATATATCATTCGAAAGGTAATTTCAAGGGCTACAAAAAATTGTTCTACGGCACCCCCCTCCGACGTCTAGTATTCGAGTTATTGGCCAAAAACCATCACTTGAGCGATTTTTCGTTCAGGGTACCCGACTCTAGTAAAAAAGTGAAATTTTTCTCGATTGACCAAGTGTTGCAAATGACCATCGGATTTCACTTTTTATGGTCTATAGTGAGTTCTGATCACGATTTGGTACTTTTTGAAAAAATTTTTTTGACGCACTTTTCAAAATTTTGCAAAACCAAAACTTTTTAGGCGGTTTTGTGTATGGAGGGTTACTAGTCTCGGGGTCACTGTTTGACCAAAAAACCACTATATATCATTCGAAAGGTAATTTCAAGGGCTACAAAAAATTGTTCTACGGCACCCCCCTCCGACGTCTAGTATTCGAGTTATTGGCCAAAAACCGCAACTATAGCGGTTTTTCGTACAGGGTACCCGACTCTAGTAAAATGATGCGATTTTTACTAGTCTAGGAACTTTTTGGTCAAAAAATCAAGTATATGTCATTCGATAGATAATTTCAAGGGCTACCAAAAATTGTTCCACGACACCCCCCTGCGACGTCTAGTATTCGAGTTATTAGCCAAAAACCGCAACTTAAGCGGTTTTTCGTCCAGGGTACCCGACTCTAGTAAAATGATGCGATTTTTACTAGTCTAGGGAACTTTTTGGCCAAAAATCAAGTATATGTCATTCGATAGATAATTTCAAGGGCTACCAAAAATTGTTCCACGACACCCCCCTCCGACGTCTAGTATTAGAGTTATTAGCCAAAAACCGCAACTATAGCGGTTTTTCGTCCAGGGTACCCGACTCTAGTAAAATGATGCGATTTTTACTAGTCTAGGGAACTTTTTGGCCAAAAATCAAGTATATGTCATTCGATAGATAATTTCAAGGGCTACCAAAAATTGTTCCACGACACCCCCCTGCGACGTCTAGTATTCGAGTTATTAGCCAAAAACCGCAATTATAGCGGTTTTTCGTCCAGGGTACCCGACTCTAGTAAAATGATGCGATTTTTACTAGTCTAGGGAACTTTTTGGCCAAAAAATCAAGTATATGTCAATCGATAGATAATTTCAAGGGCTACCAAAAATTGTTCTAAGACACCCCCCTGCGACGTCTAGTATTCGAGTTATGGGCCAAAAACCATTCATACTTGAGCATTTTGCTCATTTTGCCTGTACGGGTACCGAGGACTAGTAAAATCAGGCCAATTTTACTAGAGTAGGGGTCCTTTTTGGTCAAAAAAACAACTTTTGCTCGTTCGATAGGGAATCGATAGGGCAACAAAAAATCGTTCTACGACCCCCCCTTCCGATGTCTAGTATTCGAGTTATGGGCCAAAAACAGTTTATGGTTAATTTTTCACTCGATTTTACACCAAGTATCGCACATTACTCCGGTTCTATACATTGGATCGTCAATCTTTAAGATTTTATGGGTAGTTCCAACTGTTTGCTGCATTTCATCCATACATTACCAACCGATTCAATGTCTGTGCTAGAAGTTATTAGAGGAATAAAAAAATTTACCCTTGGCTTTGGACCGTACAAGTTTACCCATTTTTGGCCCGTATTTGCCCCATAGCTCCGCCGGTATCCAAGATATCGCCACACTTTCTTCTGGCCATGGCTAGATGGCACTTGTGGCTAGATTTCTTCCATGCACCACTAACCGCTACCATGTCTGTGGCCGGAGCTATTCACGAAAGCGCCTCGCGCACTTGGTCGGATTTTTGGTCCAACTTCACCATTTTTGGCCCATATTTGCCCCATAGCTCCGCCGGTATCCAAGATAGCGCCACACTTTCTTCTGGCCATGGGTAGATGGCACTTGTGGCTAGATTTCTTCCATGCACCACTAATCGCTACCATGTCTGTGGCCGGAGCTATTCGACGAACAACCATCGCATTTACCTAGGTACTTTTTCGGATTTTTGGTCCAACTTGCACCATTTTTGGCCCATATTTGCCCCATAGCTCCGCCGGTATCCAAGATATGGCCACACTTTCTTCTGGCCATGGGTAGATGGCACTTGTGGCTAGATTTCTTCCATGCACCACTAATCGCTACCATGTCTGTGGCCGGAGCTATTCACGAAAGCGCCTCGCGCACTTGGTCGGATTTTTGGTCCAACTTCACCATTTTTGGCCCATATTTGCCCCATAGCTCCGCCGGTATCCAAGATAGCGCCACACTTTCTTCTGGCCATGGGTAGATGGCACTTGTGGCTAGATTTCTTCCATGCACCACTAATCGCTACCATGTCTGTGGCCGGAGCTATTCGACGAACAACCATCGCATTTACCTAGGTACTTTTTCGGATTTTTGGTCCAACTTGCACCATTTTTGGCCCATATTTGCCCCATAGCTCCGCCGGTATCCAAGATATGGCCACACTTTCTTCTGGCCATGGCTAGATGGCACTTGTGGCTAGATTTCTTCCATGCACCACTAATCGCTACCATGTCTGTGGCCGGAGCTATTCACGAAAGCGCCTCGCGCACTTGGTCGGATTTTTGGTCCAACTTCACCATTTTTGGCCCATATTTGCCCCATAGCTCCGCCGGTATCCAAGATAGCGCCACACTTTCTTCTGGCCATGGGTAGATGGCACTTGTGGCTAGATTTCTTCCATGCACCACTAATCGCTACCATGTCTGTGGCCGGAGCTATTCACGAAAGCGCCTCGCGCACTTGGTCGGATTTTTGGTCCAACTTGCACCATTTTTGGCCCATATTTGCCCCATAGCTCCGCCGGTATCCAAGATATGGCCACACTTTCTTCTGGCCATGGGTAGATGGCACTTGTGGCTAGATTTCTTCCATGCACCACTAATCGCTGCCATGTCTCTGGCCGGAGCTATTCGACGAACAACCATCGCATTTACCTAGGTACTTTTTCGGATTTTTGGTCCAACTTGCAACATTTTTGGCCCATATTTGCCCCATAGCTCCGCCGGTATCCAAGATATGGCCACACTTTCTTCTGGCCATGGGTAGATGGCACTTGTGGCTAGATTTCTTCCATGCACCACTAATCGCTACCATGTCTGTGGCCGGAGCTATTCACGAAAGCGCCTCGCGCACTTGGTCGGATTTTTGGTCCAACTTGCACCATTTTTGGCCCATATTTGCCCCATAGCTCCGCCGGTATCCAAGATATGGCCACACTTTCTTCTGGCCATGGGTAGATGGCACTTGTGGCTAGATTTCTTCCATGCACCACTAATCGCTACCATGTCTGTGGCCGGAGCTATTCGACGAACAACCATCGCATTTACCTAGGTACTTTTTCGGATTTTTGGTCCAACTTGCACCATTTTTGGCCCATATTTGCCCCATAGCTCCGCCGGTATCCAAGATATGGCCACACTTTCTTCTGGCCATGGGTAGATGGCACTTGTGGCTAGATTTCTTCCATGCACCACTAATCGCTGCCATGTCTCTGGCCGGAGCTATTCGACGAACAACCATCGCATTTACCTAGGTACTTTTTCGGATTTTTGGTCCAACTTGCACCATTTTTGGCCCATATTTGCCCCATAGCTCCGCCGGTATCCAAGATATGGCCACACTTTCTTCTGGCCATGGGTAGATGGCACTTGTGGCTAGATTTCTTCCATGCACCACTAATCGCTACCATGTCTGTGGCCGGAGCTATTCACGAAAGCGCCTCGCGCACTTGGTCGGATTTTTGGTCCAACTTCACCATTTTTGGCCCATATTTGCCCCATAGCTCCGCCGGTATCCAAGATATGGCCACACTTTCTTCTGGCCATGGCTAGATGGCACTTGTGGCTAGATTTCTTCCATGCACCACTAATCGCTACCATGTCTGTGGCCGGAGCTATTCACGAAAGCGCCTCGCGCACTTGGTCGGATTTTTGGTCCAACTTGCACCATTTTTGGCCCATATTTGCCCCATAGCTCCGCCGGTATCCAAGATATGGCCACACTTTCTTCTGGCCATGGGTAGATGGCACTTGTGGCTAGATTTCTTCCATGCACCACTAATCGCTGCCATGTCTCTGGCCGGAGCTATTCGACGAACAACCATCGCATTTACCTAGGTACTTTTTCGGATTTTTGGTCCAACTTGCACCATTTTTGGCCCATATTTGCCCCATAGCTCCGCCGGTATCCAAGATATGGCCACACTTTCTTCTGGCCATGGGTAGATGGCACTTGTGGCTAGATTTCTTCCATGCACCACTAATCGCTACCATGTCTGTGGCCGGAGCTATTCGACGAACAACCATCGCATTCACCTTCTCGTTGCACTTCTTCGGGAATTTGGTGCAACCAAGTTTTCACTATAACTTGGTCATTTTCCGTCCATCGGACATGCGGTTTTGGGTGTCGATACTTGACACCGCGCGCTACAATATGTTCCTCCACGACCATGTGGTCCGATGCTTCCAACAGGAGCTATTCGAGGAGTACCGATTTTTCACCATTAAAAATGCTCGTTTTTGCACCAACTTTTGCCTATAACTCAGGCTGTATCGATCGGATCTTCAATCTTGAAAAAGTTTTGGATAGGTGGCATCAAATGCTACATTTCGTTCTTCCACGTCAACTTTGTCCGATGTCTAGCAAAAAAGTTATTCGCGAACCAAGTCCAGAACCCATGCAATGGCTGCCCACATTGCATACATCACGGCGGTTAACTCTCGTTACTCTATACCGAGGACTTGGTACTTTTTCAGGCATTCGTTGCTACTTCTCGGTTCATGATATTCGTTTACGGTCTTCACTAGGGCATTTGGTGCTCCTTATCGGTTCATGATATTCGTTTACGGTCTTCACTAGGGCATTTGGTGCTCCTTATCGGTTCATGATATTCGTTTACGGTCTTCACTAGGGCATTTGGTGCTCCTTATCGGTTCATGATATTCGTTTACGGTCTTCACTAGGGCATTTGGTAATGGGCTTCCCACTTTCTACTGATCGATCCATACTCACTTGCGTGCACCTAGCCTAGGAAGGTTTCCTATGGCTTCCCATCTTTCTACTGATCGATCCATACTCACTTGCGTGCACCTAGCCTAGGAAGGTTTCCTTGGGCTTCCCATCTTTCTACTGATCGATCCATACTCACTTGCGTGCACCTAGCCTAGGAAGGTTTCCTATGGCTTCCCATCTTTCTACTGATCGATCCATACTCACTTGCGTGCACCTAGCCTAGGAAGGTTTCCTTGGGCTTCCCATCTTTCTACTGATCGATCCATACTCACTTGCGTGCACCTAGCCTAGGAAGGTTTCCTATGGCTTCCCATCTTTCTACTGATCGATCCATACTCACTTGCGTGCACCTAGCCTAGGAAGGTTTCCTATGGCTTCCCATCTTTCTACTGATCGATCCATACTCACTTGCGTGCACCTAGCCTAGGAAGGTTTCCTTGGGCTTCCCATCTTTCTACTGATCGATCCATACTCACTTGCGTGCACCTAGCCTAGGAAGGTTTCCTTGGGCTTCCCATCTTTCTACTGATCGATCCATACTCACTTGCGTGCACCTAGCCTAGGAAGGTTTCCTATGGCTTCCCATCTTTCTACTGATCGATCCATACTCACTTGCGTGCACCTAGCCTAGGAAGGTTTCCTATGGCTTCCCATCTTTCTACTGATCGATCCATACTCACTTGCGTGCACCTAGCCTAGGAAGGTTTCCTATGGCTTCCCATCTTTCTACTGATCGATCCATACTCACTTGCGTGCACCTAGCCTAGGAAGGTTTCCTATGGCTTCCCATCTTTCTACTGATCGATCCATACTCACTTGCGTGCACCTAGCCTAGGAAGGTTTCCCTTTGGTACCGACTTCCATCTACGCACTCGATATAACCTAGGTACTTGGTACCGATGATGGTTAACACTCAAGCATTTCTTGCATCCTGCGTGCAAGGTACCAATTTTCACTTCTTAGGTACGTTTATGGGCCCGCATTTATCCAATATCGCTCCGATGGCCTTTCGCATTATTTCATCCGATAGCCCTTGCCAAAAGCTACCAAAAGTTCCTCCACGGCCATGTGTTCCGACGCTTAGTTTAGGAAATATTCGAAAAAATTCATCTTAGGAAAAATTTTCTTATTGGAAAATCACCTTAAATCGATGGCCATTTTTTGGGCAAAAACTTTAACGTCTTCCCGACTTTGCGGGAATTGCGAATTTTAGGCACCCAGAGAAAATCTTTTACTTTAAGGGGGCGGCCGCGAAGTTGCCCAAAGTCTCGGACACAAAAATTCTCAAGTTCCCCACTCTAGTAAATCGCCCTATGAGTATCTCCTGGCCCGCGAGCTCTGCGAGCGGGCCAGCTTCGGCGATTTTTGCCTTTTCGCCTAGGCGGTTCTTCTACGAAATTGGTCCACAGCTTTTGCTCAGAAAGCTAGCATTTGTTGCAACAGTTAGGTACTTGGTACCACATTTTGGTATCCATTTGGGTATTTGTGGCAACTACTCGGTACTTTGGCCCACATTTCGCTCTACTCGGGCTTCTATGGTGGTACTTGTCGGTACTTCTGGCCAACTTAGGCCAATTGGGTGCAACTTGTGGGTACTCTGTGGGTACTTTAGGGCGTATTGTGTCTTTCGGGTGAACCTTCGCTATACTTCATGGGTACTGATGGCCAACTTAGGAACATTCAGTGCAACCTTTGGGCCTAAGGAAATTTGTCCAACTCTTTGGACTTAGAAAATTTTCTGGACTTAGAAAATTTTCTGGACTTGTAAAAATTTTCAAATGTTCAATTTGGCCCACATTTCGCTCTACTCGGGCCTCTATGGTGCTACTTGGCGGTACTTTTGGCCAACTTAGGCCAACTGGGTGCTATTTGTGGGTACTCTATCGGTACTTTTGGCCAACATAGGCCAATTGGGTGCTACTTTTGGGTGCTCTATCGGTACTTTTGGCCATGTTAGGCCCATTCGGTGCTATATGTGGGTGCTCTATCGGTACTTTTGGCCATGTTAGGCCCACTCGGTGCTATTTGTGGGTACTCTATCGGTACTTTTGGCCAACTTAGGCCAACTCAGTGCTTCTTGTGGGTACTCTATCGGTACTTTTGGCCATCTTAGGCCAATTGGGTGCTATTTGTGGGTACTCTATCGGTACTTTTGGCCAACTTAGGCCAACTCAGTGCTACTTGTGGGTGCTCTATCGGTACTTTTGGCCAACTTAGGCCAACTGGGTGCTATTTGTGGGTACTCTATCGGTACTTTTGGCCAACTTAGGCCAACTCAGTGCTTCTTGTGGGTACTCTATCGGTACTTTTGGCCAACTTAGGCCAACTCAGTGCTACTTGTGGGTACTCTATCGGTACTTTTGGCCAACTAAGGCCAACGCGGTGCTATTTGTGGGTACTCTATCGGTACTTTGGGACATATTATGTCCTTCGGGTGAACCTTCTCGATACCTCATGGGTACTTGTGGCCAACTTAGGAAAATTCAGTGCAACCTATGGGCCTTTGGAAATTGTTCCAACACTTTGGACTTAGAAAATTTTCTGGACTTAGAAAATTTTTTGGACTTAGAAAAATTTTCAACTTCTGTATCTTCTTCATCATGTTCCATTTTGTGGGACTTAGAAAATTTTCTGGACTTAGAAAATTTTTTGGACTTAGGAAATTTTTCAACACTTGTAAAATTTTTGTTCCTTCTTTGAAGAAGAATACTTTCCACTATTAGCTTCTTTCTCTTTTTCTTCTTAGTTGTCTTCTTATTTTCGGTCCGAGAGCGCCGACACTTGTAAAATTATCTAAGTCCGAAGACTTTTGGAATGAACCAAAAGTCAACGAACACAATACATCAACCCTATCAACATCAAGTGGCAACCCGAAGGAAGCGCAGCGGCCAGCCCATGTACAACGCGAAGTTGTAGCATGCAACCAACCAACCGCTAACCTCCAACGGCACTCAATGTATTCGTTACACATGGGCGCACCTGCACCACACTGTCGTGACCATCCAACGAGCCGTCGGTTCGGTCGTGTGTTACAAGCACCCCATCACATAGGCATAGAGTCACCACACAGTGTTCTTCAACACTCTCGTCACATGGTGCAAGTCACGGTACGCACCACCAATGTGCACTGGTTGGCCAATTCCAGCACACACGGGGCGCGCACGCGCAAGCACTAACCACCAAGCATGGGTCGCCTGAGAGGATCGATGCGAACGCATCTCTACAACTTGAAGCTCCCAGCCTGTAGTCCCGTCGTTTGCGGGCGGTCGTAGGTGTCGAAACTAGTGCTATCCACAGTCGGCAAGCTCGTCCACCGGTGTTCCCAACATGTATGGTACTAACACGTGCAGCGCGAACCCGCCCTTTGCGGCCTAGTAGTAAGCGGGGATGAGACGCCAGTGTGCCAATGGACAGCACGGACGGTTCTCGGAGGGTTGTTAGGCCCGCTAGCTTACGACCACCTAATGGGTATAAGAAGCGCTATCAGCTCGGATTGGATACGACCTTAGAGGCGTTCAGGCATAATCCAGCGGACGTAGCGTCATACCATAGTCCGTTCGAACTAGTATTGAGCCAGTGGTCCGTACCTGTGGTTCCTCTCGTACTGCACAGGAATTCCGTTAAGATAGCGACAAACAATGCACACCAGTAGGGTAAAACTAACCTGTCTCACGACGGTCTAAACCCAGCTCACGTTCCCTTGAAAGGGTGAACAATCCTACGCTTGGTAAATTTTGCTTTACAATGATAGGAAGAGCCGACATCGAAGGATCAAAAAGCCACGTCGCTATGAACGCTTGGCGGCCACAAGCCAGTTATCCCTGTGTGTGCGTAGCTGTCAAGCCAGCAGTTTAGACGTGCTTTGTGTCGCTCCGTATTTTTTGCAAAAATATTGTGCAAAAGTGCTTATAAATAGCGGAACAATAGTCGAAAAGGGCGAATTGAGTGTCATTCTTAGCGAATATTGAAAAAGGAAATCGTTTTACTTCAATTTACTGCGCTAAAACTCAGTTTAAAGTGTCCCCATACACTTTGTATGGGGAACTTCAGTGGCGAATAAATATCGAAATACCGTGTTAGAACATTGGAAAAGTGGTAAAACACATGCTAGGGAGCATAAACTATCGTTTTCCAGCGACGTAAAGTGCTTTTAAAAAGAGATAAACAGTAAAAACTCGACGTGAAAGTGCGTGCAACAGCGTGGTACGGTGGCGTCAGGTGTGTCGTCGCGTGTGTTTGTGTCATCAACAACACCACGAAGCGTTTTCGAGCAGTGAGGACAACAACCCAACGTAAAAGCTCCCTTTTTATGACGACAGCGCCACCCGTGGCGGGTTCCGCAACTTCCAGCGAAGACAGCAACCACCTTCTCTTCGACGTCTGCAGCGCCACCAGTGACCGGTAGCGGTAGCGCTTAGCCGGGACACCAGCGTTACGAAGCGTTACGGTGCTATAAAACTCGATGCGAATTGCATACCTTTCCGGCGCTTAGCGGTCAGAGAGTGAGAACGCGCAGCCGGAGACCGGGAACGCTTAGCAGGAGACCGGGAACGGTTCTTTGGCTCCGAATCCTTCCCCGGGAACGTCAAAACGAGAGACTTCAACGCGTCAGCAGGCGACGAACCCGTTTTTTGGTGTTTTCTTGAATCTCTTGCGGAATTTATTAAAAATTCTTATTCTTGCGGTTTTCTCTTGCGAAATTGTTTTTAATAAAGAAAAAAGTGGGAGTTTTTTATTCTTGCGATCCGCGGACGGGAAATCTGCCAAAGGGGCTCTAGCGACGGACGGTCGTTACCTTGGCAGATGTTGAAGGGAATATTCCCTTGTTCCGTCTGAACGATTCGTGCAGGCGGTTTTTTGTGAAAGGAGCGGAGAATGGAGGGGCGGGTGCTTCGTTCCGGGGTGCGGTCGTCGTCCACGCCTCGGAAGCGGTCCGATACCCCTTCCCCTTTACCGGAGACACCACGGCCGGCCGGACCAACGGTGGCGGTTCCGTCCGAGGCTGATAATTCCGAGGAGGAGGACGATGCGGAATTTTCCGACGCCTCTCTTCTCGAGCAGACGGTGGTGCCGCCAGTGGTAGCGGCAGGGGAGATGTCTTCAACCGTGGCTCCCCACGACGATGGCGAAGCGTCGGTGCTGGCTTTCCAGCACAAGATGCTGGAGAACTTCGCCAAACAGATCGAGTCGCTGACGGAAGAGCTGCGACTTAGCCGGGAACGTGAAGTGGCCCTGAAGTGTACGCTGGAAGCGCTTCAAGAGGGCATGCGTTCCTTGACGGCGCTTCATTCCTCGGCACAGCCTGTTGGTCAGGGCAGTGCCAGGACAAAACGCAGCCGGCAGCAGCGCAACCGTGCGAAGAAAGCTTCGCAACTGCAGCAGCAGCAGCAGCAGCAGCAGCAGCAGCAGCGGCAGCAGCAGCAGCAGCGGCAGCAGCAACAACAACAGCGGCAGCAGCAGCAGCAGCAGCAGCAGCAGCAGCGCAGCCAGCCACAGCCGCAGCGACGGACGGTCGCAGTGTCGGCTAATGGCCAGCAGCAGCAGCAGCAGCAGCAACCGCAACGTCAGCAGCAGCGGCAACAGCAGCAGATGTCCTGGGCTACGGTCGTGAGCGGTCGGAAGAGCCGATCGCAACGTTCGACTCAGCAGCAGCAGCAACCGCAGCAGGTGGGCCAGCCGTACCGGCCACCTCAGATGCGCCAGCAGCAGCAGCAGAGTCAGCAGCAACAACATCAGCAGCATCGTGCCCAGTCTAAGGGGCGTCCTCCGCGTCCTGACCGCATTGCGGTGGTCCCAGGTTCGGACAAAACCTGGACAGAGATGTACGTGAAGCTGCGTACATCTCAGGAGCTGCAGGACGTCAGGGCAGACATCGGCATGGGGCGCCGGACCGTGCAAGGTCATCTGCTTGTACCGTTGCGGAAGAACGTCGATAGCGCGGAGCTGGCTCGCCGGATCCAGCTAGCGCTAGGTGAGGATGGCGAGGCACGAGTGGTGACGGAGATGGGTGAGCTTCTCATCACCAACGTCGACTCTCTGGCCAAAGAGAGTGACGTGAAGCTTGCCATTGAGGAGAAGCTGGGGTCAGCGGCTGGCATCACTCACGTCGAGCTTTGGGAGCTCCGTGATGGCACAAAGCGAGCGCGTGTTCGACTCCCACTGGCCAAGGCACGGAGTCTCATTGGTCAGAAGTTGACACTCTGCCAATGTGTCAGCGGCATCCGCGAAGTGCCGAAGAAGCCGCTCGACCGTCAGCGCTGCTTCCGTTGCCTGCTGATGGGGCACCTGGCGCGGGACTGCCGTTCTTCAACTGACCGGACGGGTCAGTGTTTGCAGTGTGGCGAGGTAGGCCACCGCGTTAGTCAGTGCACGTCGGCAGCTAAGTGCATTGTCTGCCAGGGGCCCCATCGAGTGGGCCACTCATCGTGCCGACAAGGTCAACAGTGTCGGGTGTAGTGAGGGTGATGCAGGTCAACCTGGGTGGTGGACGCACTGCTCAGGATCTGGCCCTGCAAACAGCCCGCACTAAGCGGGTCGACGTGCTGCTGCTGTCAGAGGTGTACCGACCTCCAGAGGGCAGCGGAAACTGGACGGTGGATTCGTCGGGGAGAGCAGCTGTGGTGGCGACCGGCCACCTTCCGATCCAGCGGGTCTGGCGCTGTGCCATGCCCGGGTTGGCTGCTGCGCAGATTGGAGGGGTGGTCTTCATCAGCTGTTACGCCCCTCCACGTCTCAACGCCGGCGAGTTCGAGCAACTTCTGGAGGCGGTGGAGTTGGAGGCCCAACCCCACCCTCGCATCGTCCTGGCAGGCGATTTCAACGCCTGGAATGAGGAGTGGGGTAGCCAACGTACCACCCGGCGCGGTGAAGAGCTGCTCGATACAATTCGGCAGCTTGGGCTTGTGGTCCTGAACCAAGGATCGGTCCCGACGTTCGTGGGCAACGGAGTCGCCACTCCCAGTGTCGTGGATGTGTCTTTCGCGAGCGCATCCATTGCTCGTCCAGACACTTGGGAGGTGGCAGCGAACACCACTTCGTGCCACTATACGGCGTCGGACCACCGGTACATTTTCTTCACCGTGGGGCCTCCAACTCTTGACCAGCAGCGACGACAACAGCAGCAGCACCAGCAGCAGCAGCACCAGCAGCAGCAGCACCTGCAGCAGCAGCATCGTCACCTGAACGGGAGGCAGCAGCGACAACAGCAGCAGCATCGCCAGCGGGGACAGGGGTCCTCTTCGTCGTCTACCACGTTTCGGCACGCTGGCCGTAGATGGAAGACGACGCAGTTTTCGGTGGAGGCATTCGCAGCCGCACTCCAGACGGCCGGTTTTCCGGAACGAGCCGTCAGCCAGGAGGGGATGGTCGACGCCATGCTAGATGCATGCGACGACACGATGGAGCGCGTCACCATGTCGCATCGTGACCCCCATCGAGACCTCTTCTGGTGGACTCCGGAGATCTTGCGTCTTCGGGAGGAGTGTTCGACCGTGCATGAGCGGATGCTTCGTACCACCGACCTGCAGGAGCGCAGCATTGTGGCTGCACATCATCGGTCGGCGAGGAGAGCTGTCGAGAAGGCTGTCCGGGCCAGCAAGCGAGCGCAGCTCGATGAGCTGATTCAACAGGCGGAAACCAACGAGTTTGGGGCCGGTTATCGGGTGGTCATGTCTCGTCTTCGTGGCTGCTTCGTGCCACCTGAGACTGACCGTGTCGTGTTGGAGCGGATAGCCAACGATCTGTTCCCGACACATCCGCCTGTTGACTGGCCGGACGCTGAATCATCGAGCGTCGACACCGAGGAGCGGAGTTCTTCGTTGACCCCTGTCACCGTGGGCGAGCTGTTGTCCATCGTGGGATCGATGGCGAACCGGAAAGCGCCTGG
>NW_026045171.1:75000-97500 GCF_943734845.2 Anopheles funestus
CCTGCATACTCGCTCATCCGTATCCTTTGCGTACCGCCCCATGGCCCCGTCCTTAGAGTTAATGACTAGTAGGCTTAACTCTTTGTATGTCTGCACCACAGTTCCCGTTCGTTCCGTGCCGTGGCCGGATACGTATTGCACATCGGTATACCTGTCGCTACTCAGGCAACTCGTGTGCGTGGATTGGATCGAGCTCATGGGGTGTGTAGAGATTCCATGTTATAATTGCAAGTCCATATCCACTTTATAGGTTAAAGTCATAAGTTGTGATTGCACAACCATACTTCATAAGAGTTTAATAACTCTTCAACTAACTTTCGTTCTGGTGTCTTGGTATCAAATCGCATAAGACACAAGATTCTACTGGCCAAATAGAATCTAGCACATTGGTTAACCTGGCGCCGCAGTCAACTCATGTGCTTGGATCGGATCGAGCTATTGAGTATTGGGCCTGCATACTCGCTCATCCGTATCCTTTGCGTACCGCCCCATGGCCCCGTCCTTAGAGTTAATGACTAATAGGCTTAACTCTTTGTATGTCTGCACCACAGTTCCCGTTCGTTCCGTGCCGTGGCCGGATACGTATTGCACAACAGTAGATACCATCACCTGACGTATCTAACACACCACTATTGTAACTCGTCGTCGAAGGACCTTTCAAGTGCCTGATGGCCAGGGGAGCTCTTACACGGCACGGAGACACAGTGATGCTCGCCCATCACAGTGTACAACGATCGAGTTTGCTTAAGTGTCTGGGTACCTACACACCAGACACAATGCAATGGCCACGGATCCACACAAGGCACATCATGCAGAAAGCTTCACCAGATTATGACACATACCACACTCTTGTAACTCGTCGTCGAAGGGGCGTTCAAAGTGCCTTACGGCTAGGGGAGATCTAGCACGGCACGGAGACACAGTGATGGTTGCCCATCAAAGTGTACAACGATCGAGTTTGCTTTCCGCGCAAGCGTTCTAAGTGTCTGGGTACCTACACACCAGACACAATGCAATGGCCACGGATCCACACAAGGCACATCACATGCAGAAAGCTTCACCAGATTCTGACACATACCACACTCTTGTAACTCGTCGTCGAAGGGGCGTTCAAAGTGCCTTACGGCTAGGGGGGATCTAGCACGGCACGGAGACACAGTGATGGTCACCCATCAAAGTGTACAACGATCGAGTTTGCTTTCCGCGCAAGCGTTCTAAGTGTCTGGGTATCTAAGCACCAGACACAATGCAATGGCCACGGATCCACACAAGGCACATCACATGCAGAAAGCTTCACCAGATTCTGACACATACCACACACATGCAACTCGTCGTCGAAGGGGCGTTCAAGTGCCTTACGGCTAGGGGAGATCTAGCTCGGCACGGGGACACAGTGATGGTCACCCATCAAAGTGTACAACGAACGAGTTGGCTTTCAACAAATTCTGACACATAGCAAGCGAGCGACCGAGCTACACCGAAGGCAGCCCATGGTTGGTCACTCGCGGACGATCATCAGTAATGATCCTTCCGCAGGTTCACCTACGGAAACCTTGTTACGACTTTTACTTCCTCTAAATCATCAAGTTCGGTCAACTTCAGCCATGCCAGCTGCAGCTCACGAAGGAACCGCGGAAGGTAAGCCTCCAGAAACCTCACTAAATAATCCATCGGTAGTAGCGACGGGCGGTGTGTACAAAGGGCAGGGACGTAATCAGCACTAGCTAATGACTAGTGCTTACTAGAAATTCCAGGTTCATGGGGACCGTTGCAGTCCCCAATCCCGACTAGATGGGCATTTTAGTGATTTCCCGTTCCTCTCGGAATGGGGGCGCCTATTGGCGAGAACACGCTGCGACCCACATTGTAGCACGCGTGCAGCCCAGAACATCTAAGGGCATCACGGACCTGTTATCGCTCATTCTCAGCTTGCTAAACACAAGTTGTCCCGCTAAGCAGGGCAAACGTAGCCGACGACCGCCCGTGAAGGCGCCGCCCGGCTGTAACGTCAGGTGCGCCCGGAGGCGCACTGCTGACAGCGTTCTAGTTAGCATGTTTGAGTCACGTTCGTTATCGGAATTAACCAGACAAATCATTCCACGAACTAAGAACGGCCATGCACCACTACCCTTAAATTTGAGAAAGAGCTATCAATCTGTCTTACCTCGATAAGTTTGGACCTGGTAAATTTTCCCGTGTTGAGTCAAATTAAGCCGCAAGCTCCACTTCTTGTGGTGCCCTTCCGTCAATTCCTTTAAGTTTCAACTTTGCAACCATACTTCCCCCGGAACCCGATTTTGGTTTCCCGGAAGCGACTGAGAGCACCGAATAGGGGTAGCGTCTCCCAATTGCTAATTGGCATCGTTTACGGTTAGAACTAGGGCGGTATCTAATCGCCTTCGATCCTCTAACTTTCGTTCTTGATTAAAGAAAGCATCCATGGCAAACGCTTTCGCTTCAGTTGGTCCTACGACGGTCTACGAATTTCACCTCTCGCGCCGTAATACCAATGCCCCCAACTACTTCTGTTAATCATTACCTCTAGGTTTCTGACAAACCAACGAAATCGTATAAACCGAGGTCATATTCCATTATTCCATGCAAGATTATTCTCGGCCAACGCCAACCCCACGGGGGGGCCGGACGCTTTGTCTTAGCCTGCTTTGAGCACTCTAATTTGTTCAAGGTAAATGTGAGTATCTTGAGCACCATGAGGAGCCCGTGCCGGAGTTAACCGGTAGCACGGTACTCGTTCACAGAGTAACGCCCAAGTACACCATTGTGAGTCGCAGCCGTGAGCGCGCGCACGAACGGCCCCGGCGTGTAACCGGGCGCCCGTGGCGGTCACGTGTCTGGACGGGCAATCAACTTCGAACGTTTTAACCGCAACAACTTTAATATACGCTAGTGGAGCTGGAATTACCGCGGCTGCTGGCACCAGACTTGCCCTCCACTTGATCCTTGTTGAAGGATTTATACTCAACTCATTCCAATTATGGACCATCGTTAGAGAGGTCCATATTGTTATTTCTCGTCACTACCTCCCCGTACTGGGATTGGGTAATTTACGCGCCTGCTGCCTTCCTTGGATGTGGTAGCCATTTCTCAGGCTCCCTCTCCGGAATCGAACCCTGATTCCCCGTTACCCGTCGCAACCATGGTAGTCCTCTACACTACCATCAATAGTTGATAGGGCAGACATTTGAAAGATCTGTCGTCAGTCGACAAGCGACCATACGATCTGCGTCCTTATCCAGACTTCAACTCAAGCCGCCCGGAGGCGATTGGTTTAACTAATAAGTGCACCAGTTCAGCTACCCGCGAGGGCAACAGTCCCGGCATGTTGCATGTATTAGCTCTGGATTTTCCACAGTTATCCAAGTAACTAGTGGTAGGATGATCTTGTGAATTATAGCTGTTATACTGAGCCTTATGCGGTTTCACATTCATTTATGTTTGTACTTAGACATGCATGGCTTAACCTTTGAGACAAGCGTATATTACTGGTAGGATCAACCAGAATTCGTTCCACTACAGACACACACTCGCTTAGTGGGAAATAAATTTCCACACAACTCTCTCTCTCTAGAACCATATGGAATGGCTCTTTGGTGTTGGGTAAGGCACCAATTTGTTGGGGTGTAACGGTCACCACCAACTTTAAGTTTGTTAGGGCACAACGGAAACCACTAACTAAACTTTAGGAAACTAAATTTCCTCACACATTATCTCTCACCATATTAGCACTAGGTGCTATCCACGATTGTACAACGTTTCAACTCTTGAATCGACCGTAGGGCCGCGGAATTGCTTCCGGGCCCCTATTCTCGCTATTAATTGTTCATCTCTTTCAATACATCGAGTTCGTTCCATTGGGTAGTTCGCATGGCGAACGTTTTGATGCAGCCCCCTGGGGGACCACGGCACTTTACACCGGGTATGGTGTATGCGCAACCTACAGATAACAATAAACCCCTTATGCGTGTGTAAACCGATGTTGGGCTGCTCAACATCTTTCATGGTTACATCACTTGCACCAGAACCCACGGTGCCGATTTGGTAATATGTTGTACATTTACTCTCAAGATGTACGCTTCGGCCCCTTATTCAGGGGCTCAAGCTATTACCAGCAAGAACAATCCTCATCCAGACTTGAACTCGAAACACCCGCAGGCGAACGGTTTAACTAATAAGTGCACCAGTCTTGAATCCATGCGTCGGTGGAAACAATGCCGGCGTGTTGCATGTATTAGCTCTGAACTTAGCGAGTGATTGCCTTGCAGCTGTCATACTGAGCGTAGAGCGTGATTATCGCTCACTTGAACCATGTTGAATGGCTCTTTGGTGTAGGGTAAGGCACCAATTTGTTGGGGCGTAACGGTCACCACCAACTTAAGACTTGCTTATAGGTATTTCAACGTTTTCAACTCTTTAATCGACCGTGTTTCATTATCATCTCTTCTTCTTATTAAATGCATCGAGTTCGTTCCATTGGGTAGTTCGCGTGGCGAACGGTTTGATGCAGCCCCCCGGGGGGGACCACGGCACTTTACACCGGGCATGGTGTATGCGCAACCTACAGATCACCAATATATTTGTGATCGATAATGCACACTTCTTACACGACTGACCAGTCGACAGCGCTGCCTTCCTATTATGCGTGTGTAAACCGATGTTGGGCTGCTCAACATCTTTCACGGTTACATCACTTGCACCCGAACCCATGGTGCCGATTTGGTAATATGTTGTACATGGTCTCAAGATGTACGCTTCGACCCCTTATTCAGGGGCTCAAGCTATTACCAGCAAGATCAATCCTCATCCAGACTTGAACTCGAAACACCCGGAGGCGAACGGTTTAACTAATAAGTGCACCAGTCTTGAATCCATGCGTCGGTGGAAACAATGCCGGCATGTTGCATGTATTAGCTCTGAACATAGCGAGTGATTGCCTTGTAGCTGTCGAACTGAGCGTAGAATGTGATTATCGCTCACTTGAAAGGGTCAAGCCCTTTCGAGTCGTCCGGTTTTTACGCCAGACGACTCGGTTCACCATCTTTCGGGAAGGGACCGTCTCGGTCGCAAGCTGCTCCGGTCCCCAAACAACCTGCGACAAATGATAGGAAATGCCGACATCAATACGTGTTCAGTTTGGTTTATCGCTCATAGGTCTTTTTGACCATCGATCCCTGATTATAACTCTCAATTAAACAGTCAGGAGAGTAAGGCATGCCCATCGATATCTCATCGACAGGCGATACCGCAAGAACGGCCAACGACACATCAGGTGATCGATTATTGCTACGACTTTTGCTTAATCGTTTCCACTCCTTAGAGAAAGAAACCCCCGGGGACCGTCTCGGTCGCAAGCTGCTCCGGTCCCTAAACAACCTGCGACAAATGATAGGAAATGCCGACATCAATATGTGTTCAGTTTGGTTTATCGCTCATTGGTCTGTTTGACCATCGATCCCTGATTAAACTCTCAGTAATCCAGTCGGGAGAGTAAGGCATGCCCATCGATATCTCATCGACAGGCGATACCGCTTGAACGGCCAACGACACATCAGAGGATCGTATCTTGCTACAACTTTTGCTTAATCGTTTCTTCTCCTTGGAGAAAGAAACCCCCGGGGACCGTCTCGGTCGCAAGCTGCTCCGGTCCCTAAACAACCTGCGACAAATGATAGGAAATGCCGACATCAATACGTGTTCAGTTTGGTTTATCGCTCATTGGTCTTGTTTGACCATCGATCCCTGATTAATACTCTCAATTAGAAGGTCGGTAGAGTAAGGCATGCCCATCGATATCTCATCGACAGGCGATACCGCATGAACGGCCAACGACACATCAGAGGATCGTATCTTGCTACAACTCTTGCTTAATAGTTTCCACTCCTTGGAGAAAGAAACCCCCGGGGACCGTCTCGGCCGCAAGTTGCTCCGGTCCCTAAACAACCTGCGGCATCAAATGATAGGAAAAGCCGACATCAATACGTGTTCAGTTTGGTTTATCGCTCATAGGTCTGTTTGACCATCGATCCTAGAATTCAACTTTCGAGTAAGGCATGCCCGTCGATATCTCATCGATAGGCGATACCGGTAGAACGGCCAACGACACACATCTAGGATCGCATTTACTCTTCCTTGGATGGATAACCAATACCCTAGGACCGTTTCATCGCGAGCTGCTCCGGTCCTCAAACAACTCGCGAACCACCGATAGGATGATATTAGGAATGGCCGACTTTCATCCTTTAACTCTCAGTTCTGCTTACCAAAACATAGGTACTTGGACCTTAAAGACCACTATATGTTCCCCGATCGGGGGCAATCGGAACGTCTATCCATCATCAACATCGTTTCACTCATTCCGAACCACCAAATTGGACAGACAGTACCATATTCACCAACCGATTGCTTCAACTTCGCAAACTGTATGGTAAGTTCTACTAATTTCACATCTTACCATCGACTAATAGTGCATAAATCCACTTGGAAATCACTTTTCCTTGGTCCTCGGACCTTCTACGACAACGTCCAACAAATATCCGAAGTCGTTTCCCAACTTAGACCAAGCATTTCGTATCTTTACTTCTAATCGATTTTTTCTCTCATAATTGACGATCAAAATCTAAAAACCACATTTTGAGCCAGAAGCAGTCGTCCGATCGTCCTGGGGGTAGTCTCAATCGATTTAGAAGGGCCCAATTCATAAAGATACGTACTCAGTCAAATTCATGCTTCTGGCTCACCTACCCCCTATATAGTAAACGAAAGCGTACAGGCGTGGAAAACGTGCCATTTTTCTCCATCACGGACTTTTTTTTTCTCGTTGCACCGACTCTAGTAAAAAAGTGAAATTTTTTACTAGTTACCAACTTTTGCAAATTATCATCGGATATCACTTTTTATGGTCTATAGTAAGTTCTTATCACGTTTTAGTAGTTTTTGAAAAAAAAATTTTTTTGAACTTTTCAAAATTTTTCAAAACAAAGTTTTTGTAGGCGGTTTTGTGTATGGAGGGTTACTAGTCTCGGGGTCACTGTTTGACCAAAAAACCACTATATATCATTCGAAAGGTAATTTCAAGGGCTACAAAAAATTGTTCTACGACACCCCCTTCCGACGTCTAGTATTCGAGTTATTGGCCAAAAACCATTACTTGAGCGATTTTTCGTTCAGGGTACCCGACTCTAGTAAAAAAGTGAAATTTTTCTCGATTGACCAAGTGTTGCAAATGACCATCGGATTTCACTTTTTATGGTCTATAGTGAGTTCTGATCACGATTTGGTACTTTTTGAAAAAATTTTTTTGACGCACTTTTCAAAATTTTGCAAAACCAAAACTTTTTAGGCGGTTTTGTGTATGGAGGGTTACTAGTCTCGGGGTCACTTTTTGACCAAAAAACCACTATATATCATTCGAAAGGTAATTTCAAGGGCTACAAAAAATTGTTCTACGGCACCCCCCTCCGACGTCTAGTATTCGAGTTATTGGCCAAAAACCGCAACTATAGCGGTTTTTCGTACAGGGTACCCGACTCTAGTAAAATGATGCGATTTTTACTAGTCTAGGAACTTTTTGGTCAAAAAATCAAGTATATGTCATTCGATAGATAATTTCAAGGGCTACCAAAAATTGTTCTACGGCACCCCCCTCCGACGCCTAGTATTCGAGTTATTAGCCAAAAACCGCAACTATAGCGGTTTTTCGTCCAGGGTACCCGACTCTAGTAAAATGATGCGATTTTTACTAGTCTAGGGAACTTTTTGGCCAAAAATCAAGTATATGTCATTCGATAGATAATTTCAAGGGCTACCAAAAATTGTTCCACGACACCCCCCTGCGACGTCTAGTATTCGAGTTATTAGCCAAAAACCGCAATTATAGCGGTTTTTCGTCCAGGGTACCCGACTCTAGTAAAATGATGCGATTTTTACTAGTCTAGGGAACTTTTTGGCCAAAAAATCAAGTATATGTCAATCGATAGATAATTTCAAGGGCTACCAAAAATTGTTCTACGGCACCCCCCTCCGACGCCTAGTATTCGAGTTATTAGCCAAAAACCGCAACTATAGCGGTTTTTCGTCCAGGGTACCCGACTCTAGTAAAATGATGCGATTTTTACTAGTCTAGGGAACTTTTTGGCCAAAAATCAAGTATATGTCATTCGATAGATAATTTCAAGGGCTACCAAAAATTGTTCCACGACACCCCCCTGCGACGTCTAGTATTCGAGTTATTAGCCAAAAACCGCAATTATAGCGGTTTTTCGTCCAGGGTACCCGACTCTAGTAAAATGATGCGATTTTTACTAGTCTAGGGAACTTTTTGGCCAAAAAATCAAGTATATGTCAATCGATAGATAATTTCAAGGGCTACCAAAAATTGTTCCACGACACCCCCCTGCGACGTCTAGTATTCGAGTTATTAGCCAAAAACCGCAATTATAGCGGTTTTTCGTCCAGGGTACCCGACTCTAGTAAAATGATGCGATTTTTACTAGTCTAGGGAACTTTTTGGCCAAAAATCAAGTATATGTCATTCGATAGATAATTTCAAGGGCTACCAAAAATTGTTCCACGACACCCCCCTGCGACGTCTAGTATTCGAGTTATTAGCCAAAAACCGCAATTATAGCGGTTTTTCGTCCAGGGTACCCGACTCTAGTAAAATGATGCGATTTTTACTAGTCTAGGGAACTTTTTGGCCAAAAAATCAAGTATATGTCAATCGATAGATAATTTCAAGGGCTACCAAAAATTGTTCTAAGACACCCCCCTGCGACGTCTAGTATTCGAGTTATGGGCCAAAAACCATTCATACTTGAGCATTTTGCTCATTTTGCCTGTACGGGTACCGGGGACTAGTAAAATCAGGCCAATTTTACTAGAGTAGGGGTCCTTTTTGGTCAAAAAAACAACTTTTGCTCGTTCGATAGGGAATCGATAGGGCAACAAAAAATCGTTCTACGACCCCCCCTTCCGATGTCTAGTATTCGAGTTATGGGCCAAAAACAGTTTATAGTTAATTTTTCACTCGATTTTACACCAAGTATCGCACATTACTCCGGTTCTATACATTGGATCGTCAATCTTTAAGATTTTATGGGTAGTTCCAACTGTTTGCTGCATTTCATCCATACATTACCAACCGATTCAATGTCTGTGCTAGAAGTTATTAGAGGAATAAAAAAATTTACCCTTGGCTTTGGACCGTACAAGTTTACCCATTTTTGGCCCGTATTTGCCCCATAGCTCCGCCGGTATCCAAGATATCGCCACACTTTCTTCTGGCCATGGCTAGATGGCACTTGTGGCTAGATTTCTTCCATGCACCACTAACCGCTACCATGTCTGTGGCCGGAGCTATTCACGAAAGCGCCTCGCGCACTTGGTCGGATTTTTGGTCCAACTTCACCATTTTTGGCCCATATTTGCACCATAGCTCCGCCGGTATCCAAGATATGGCCACACTTTCTTCTGGCCATGGCTAGATGGCACTTGTGGCTAGATTTCTTCCATGCACCACTAATCGCTACCATGTCTGTGGCCGGAGCTATTCACGAAAGCGTCTCGCGCACTTGGTCGGATTTTTGGTCCAACTTGCACCATTTTTGGCCCGTATTTGCACCATAGCTCCGCCGGTATCCAAGATATGGCCACACTTTCTTCTGGCCATGGGTAGATGGCACTTGTGGCTAGATTTCTTCCATGCACCACTAATCGCTAACATGTCTCTGGCCGGAGCTATTCGACGAACAACCATCGCATTTACCTAGGTACTTTTTCGGATTTTTGGTCCAACTTGCACCATTTTTGGCCCATATTTGCCCCATAGCTCCGCCGGTATCCAAGATATGGCCACACTTTTTTCTGGCCATGGCTAGATGGCACTTGTGGCTAGATTTCTTCCATGCACCACTAATCGCTACCATGTCTGTGGCCGGAGCTATTCACGAAAGCGCCTCGCGCACTTGGTCGGATTTTTGGTCCAACTTGCACCATTTTTGGCCCATATTTGCCCCATAGCTCCGCCGGTATCCAAGATATGGCCACACTTTCTTCTGGCCATGGGTAGATGGCACTTGTGGCTAGATTTCTTCCATGCACCACTAATCGCTACCATGTCTGTGGCCGGAGCTATTCACGAAAGCGCCTCGCGCACTTGGTCGGATTTTTGGTCCAACTTGCACCATTTTTGGCCCATATTTGCCCCATAGCTCCGCCGATATCCAAGATATGGCCACACTTTCTTCTGGCCATGGGTAGATGGCACTTGTGGCTAGATTTCTTCCATGCACCACTAATCGCTGCCATGTCTCTGGCCGGAGCTATTCGACGAACAACCATCGCATTTACCTAGGTACTTTTTCGGATTTTTGGTCCAACTTGCACCATTTTTGGCCCATATTTGCCCCATAGCTCCGCCGGTATCCAAGATATGGCCACACTTTCTTCTGGCCATGGGTAGATGGCACTTGTGGCTAGATTTCTTCCATGCACCACTAATCGCTACCATGTCTGTGGCCGGAGCTATTCACGAAAGCGCCTCGCGCACTTGGTCGGATTTTTGGTCCAACTTCACCATTTTTGGCCCATATTTGCCCCATAGCTCCGCCGGTATCCAAGATAGCGCCACACTTTCTTCTGGCCATGGGTAGATGGCACTTGTGGCTAGATTTCTTCCATGCACCACTAATCGCTACCATGTCTGTGGCCGGAGCTATTCGACGAACAACCATCGCATTTACCTAGGTACTTTTTCGGATTTTTGGTCCAACTTGCACCATTTTTGGCCCATATTTGCCCCATAGCTCCGCCGGTATCCAAGATATGGCCACACTTTCTTCTGGCCATGGCTAGATGGCACTTGTGGCTAGATTTCTTCCATGCACCACTAATCGCTACCATGTCTGTGGCCGGAGCTATTCACGAAAGCGCCTCGCGCACTTGGTCGGATTTTTGGTCCAACTTCACCATTTTTGGCCCATATTTGCCCCATAGCTCCGCCGGTATCCAAGATAGCGCCACACTTTCTTCTGGCCATGGGTAGATGGCACTTGTGGCTAGATTTCTTCCATGCACCACTAATCGCTACCATGTCTGTGGCCGGAGCTATTCACGAAAGCGCCTCGCGCACTTGGTCGGATTTTTGGTCCAACTTGCACCATTTTTGGCCCATATTTGCCCCATAGCTCCGCCGGTATCCAAGATATGGCCACACTTTCTTCTGGCCATGGGTAGATGGCACTTGTGGCTAGATTTCTTCCATGCACCACTAATCGCTACCATGTCTCTGGCCGGAGCTATTCGACGAACAACCATCGCATTTACCTAGGTACTTTTTCGGATTTTTGGTCCAACTTGCAACATTTTTGGCCCATATTTGCCCCATAGCTCCGCCGGTATCCAAGATATGGCCACACTTTCTTCTGGCCATGGGTAGATGGCACTTGTGGCTAGATTTCTTCCATGCACCACTAATCGCTACCATGTCTGTGGCCGGAGCTATTCACGAAAGCGCCTCGCGCACTTGGTCGGATTTTTGGTCCAACTTGCACCATTTTTGGCCCATATTTGCCCCATAGCTCCGCCGGTATCCAAGATATGGCCACACTTTCTTCTGGCCATGGGTAGATGGCACTTGTGGCTAGATTTCTTCCATGCACCACTAATCGCTACCATGTCTGTGGCCGGAGCTATTCGACGAACAACCATCGCATTTACCTAGGTACTTTTTCGGATTTTTGGTCCAACTTGCACCATTTTTGGCCCATATTTGCCCCATAGCTCCGCCGGTATCCAAGATATGGCCACACTTTCTTCTGGCCATGGGTAGATGGCACTTGTGGCTAGATTTCTTCCATGCACCACTAATCGCTGCCATGTCTCTGGCCGGAGCTATTCGACGAACAACCATCGCATTTACCTAGGTACTTTTTCGGATTTTTGGTCCAACTTGCACCATTTTTGGCCCATATTTGCCCCATAGCTCCGCCGGTATCCAAGATATGGCCACACTTTCTTCTGGCCATGGGTAGATGGCACTTGTGGCTAGATTTCTTCCATGCACCACTAATCGCTACCATGTCTGTGGCCGGAGCTATTCACGAAAGCGCCTCGCGCACTTGGTCGGATTTTTGGTCCAACTTCACCATTTTTGGCCCATATTTGCCCCATAGCTCCGCCGGTATCCAAGATATGGCCACACTTTCTTCTGGCCATGGGTAGATGGCACTTGTGGCTAGATTTCTTCCATGCACCACTAATCGCTACCATGTCTGTGGCCGGAGCTATTCACGAAAGCGCCTCGCGCACTTGGTCGGATTTTTGGTCCAACTTGCACCATTTTTGGCCCATATTTGCCCCATAGCTCCGCCGGTATCCAAGATATGGCCACACTTTCTTCTGGCCATGGGTAGATGGCACTTGTGGCTAGATTTCTTCCATGCACCACTAATCGCTGCCATGTCTCTGGCCGGAGCTATTCGACGAACAACCATCGCATTTACCTAGGTACTTTTTCGGATTTTTGGTCCAACTTGCACCATTTTTGGCCCATATTTGCCCCATAGCTCCGCCGGTATCCAAGATATGGCCACACTTTCTTCTGGCCATGGGTAGATGGCACTTGTGGCTAGATTTCTTCCATGCACCACTAATCGCTACCATGTCTGTGGCCGGAGCTATTCGACGAACAACCATCGCATTCACCTTCTCGTTGCACTTCTTCGGGAATTTGGTGCAACCAAGTTTTCACTATAACTTGGTCATTTTCCGTCCATCGGACATGCGGTTTTGGGTGTCGATACTTGACACCGCGCGCTACAATATGTTCCTCCACGACCATGTGGTCCGATGCTTCCAACAGGAGCTATTCGAGGAGTACCGATTTTTCACCATTAAAAATGCTCGTTTTTGCACCAACTTTTGCCTATAACTCAGGCTGTATCGATCGGATCTTCAATCTTGAAAAAGTTTTGGATAGGTGGCATCAAATGCTACATTTCGTTCTTCCACGTCAACTTTGTCCGATGTCTAGCAAAAAAGTTATTCGCGAACCAAGTCCAGAACCCATGCAATGGCTGCCCACATTGCATACATCACGGCGGTTAACTCTCGTTACTCTATACCGAGGACTTGGTACTTTTTCAGGCATTCGTTGCTACTTCTCGGTTCATGATATTCGTTTACGGTCTTCACTAGGGCATTTGGTGCTCCTTATCGGTTCATGATATTCGTTTACGGTCTTCACTAGGGCATTTGGTGCTCCTTATCGGTTCATGATATTCGTTTACGGTCTTCACTAGGGCATTTGGTGCTCCTTATCGGTTCATGATATTCGTTTACGGTCTTCACTAGGGCATTTGGTAATGGGCTTCCCACTTTCTACTGATCGATCCATACTCACTTGCGTGCACCTAGCCTAGGAAGGTTTCCTATGGCTTCCCATCTTTCTACTGATCGATCCATACTCACTTGCGTGCACCTAGCCTAGGAAGGTTTCCTTGGGCTTCCCATCTTTCTACTGATCGATCCATACTCACTTGCGTGCACCTAGCCTAGGAAGGTTTCCTATGGCTTCCCATCTTTCTACTGATCGATCCATACTCACTTGCGTGCACCTAGCCTAGGAAGGTTTCCTTGGGCTTCCCATCTTTCTACTGATCGATCCATACTCACTTGCGTGCACCTAGCCTAGGAAGGTTTCCTATGGCTTCCCATCTTTCTACTGATCGATCCATACTCACTTGCGTGCACCTAGCCTAGGAAGGTTTCCTATGGCTTCCCATCTTTCTACTGATCGATCCATACTCACTTGCGTGCACCTAGCCTAGGAAGGTTTCCTTGGGCTTCCCATCTTTCTACTGATCGATCCATACTCACTTGCGTGCACCTAGCCTAGGAAGGTTTCCTATGGCTTCCCATCTTTCTACTGATCGATCCATACTCACTTGCGTGCACCTAGCCTAGGAAGGTTTCCTTGGGCTTCCCATCTTTCTACTGATCGATCCATACTCACTTGCGTGCACCTAGCCTAGGAAGGTTTCCTATGGCTTCCCATCTTTCTACTGATCGATCCATACTCACTTGCGTGCACCTAGCCTAGGAAGGTTTCCTATGGCTTCCCATCTTTCTACTGATCGATCCATACTCACTTGCGTGCACCTAGCCTAGGAAGGTTTCCTTGGGCTTCCCATCTTTCTACTGATCGATCCATACTCACTTGCGTGCACCTAGCCTAGGAAGGTTTCCTTGGGCTTCCCATCTTTCTACTGATCGATCCATACTCACTTGCGTGCACCTAGCCTAGGAAGGTTTCCTATGGCTTCCCATCTTTCTACTGATCGATCCATACTCACTTGCGTGCACCTAGCCTAGGAAGGTTTCCTATGGCTTCCCATCTTTCTACTGATCGATCCATACTCACTTGCGTGCACCTAGCCTAGGAAGGTTTCCTATGGCTTCCCATCTTTCTACTGATCGATCCATACTCACTTGCGTGCACCTAGCCTAGGAAGGTTTCCTATGGCTTCCCATCTTTCTACTGATCGATCCATACTCACTTGCGTGCACCTAGCCTAGGAAGGTTTCCTTGGGCTTCCCATCTTTCTACTGATCGATCCATACTCACTTGCGTGCACCTAGCCTAGGAAGGTTTCCTATGGCTTCCCATCTTTCTACTGATCGATCCATACTCACTTGCGTGCACCTAGCCTAGGAAGGTTTCCTATGGCTTCCCATCTTTCTACTGATCGATCCATACTCACTTGCGTGCACCTAGCCTAGGAAGGTTTCCCTTTGGTACCGACTTCCATCTACGCACTCGATATAACCTAGGTACTTGGTACCGATGATGGTTAACACTCAAGCATTTCTTGCATCCTGCGTGCAAGGTACCAATTTTCACTTCTTAGGTACGTTTATGGGCCCGCATTTATCCAATATCGCTCCGATGGCCTTTCGCATTATTTCATCCGATAGCCCTTGCCAAAAGCTACCAAAAGTTCCTCCACGGCCATGTGTTCCGACGCTTAGTTTAGGAAATATTCGAAAAAATTCATCTTAGGAAAAATTTTCTTATTGGAAAATCACCTTAAATCGATGGCCATTTTTTGGGCAAAAACTTTAACGTCTTCCCGACTTTGCGGGAATTGCGAATTTTAGGCACCCAGAGAAAATCTTTTACTTTAAGGGGGCGGCCGCGAAGTTGCCCAAAGTCTCGGACACAAAAATTCTCAAGTTCCCCACTCTAGTAAATCGCCCTATGAGTATCTCCTGGCCCGCGAGCTCTGCGAGCGGGCCAGCTTCGGCGATTTTTGCCTTTTCGCCTAGGCGGTTCTTCTACGAAATTGGTCCACAGCTTTTGCTCAGAAAGCTAGCATTTGTTGCAACAGTTAGGTACTTGGTACCACATTTTGGTATCCATTTGGGTATTTGTGGCAACTACTCGGTACTTTGGCCCACATTTCGCTCTACTCGGGCTTCTATGGTGGTACTTGTCGGTACTTCTGGCCAACTTAGGCCAATTGGGTGCAACTTGTGGGTACTCTGTGGGTACTTTAGGGCGTATTGTGTCTTTCGGGTGAACCTTCGCTATACTTCATGGGTACTGATGGCCAACTTAGGAACATTCAGTGCAACCTTTGGGCCTAAGGAAATTTGTCCAACTCTTTGGACTTAGAAAATTTTCTGGACTTAGAAAATTTTCTGGACTTGTAAAAATTTTCAAATGTTCAATTTGGCCCACATTTCGCTCTACTCGGGCCTCTATGGTGCTACTTGGCGGTACTTTTGGCCAACTTAGGCCAACTGGGTGCTATTTGTGGGTACTCTATCGGTACTTTTGGCCAACATAGGCCAATTGGGTGCTACTTTTGGGTGCTCTATCGGTACTTTTGGCCATGTTAGGCCCATTCGGTGCTATATGTGGGTGCTCTATCGGTACTTTTGGCCATGTTAGGCCCACTCGGTGCTATTTGTGGGTACTCTATCGGTACTTTTGGCCAACTTAGGCCAACTCAGTGCTTCTTGTGGGTACTCTATCGGTACTTTTGGCCATCTTAGGCCAATTGGGTGCTATTTGTGGGTACTCTATCGGTACTTTTGGCCAACTTAGGCCAACTCAGTGCTACTTGTGGGTGCTCTATCGGTACTTTTGGCCAACTTAGGCCAACTGGGTGCTATTTGTGGGTACTCTATCGGTACTTTTGGCCAACTTAGGCCAACTCAGTGCTTCTTGTGGGTACTCTATCGGTACTTTTGGCCAACTTAGGCCAACTCAGTGCTACTTGTGGGTACTCTATCGGTACTTTTGGCCAACTAAGGCCAACGCGGTGCTATTTGTGGGTACTCTATCGGTACTTTGGGACATATTATGTCCTTCGGGTGAACCTTCTCGATACCTCATGGGTACTTGTGGCCAACTTAGGAAAATTCAGTGCAACCTATGGGCCTTTGGAAATTGTTCCAACACTTTGGACTTAGAAAATTTTCTGGACTTAGAAAATTTTTTGGACTTAGAAAAATTTTCAACTTCTGTATCTTCTTCATCATGTTCCATTTTGTGGGACTTAGAAAATTTTCTGGACTTAGAAAATTTTTTGGACTTAGGAAATTTTTCAACACTTGTAAAATTTTTGTTCCTTCTTTGAAGAAGAATACTTTCCACTATTAGCTTCTTTCTCTTTTTCTTCTTAGTTGTCTTCTTATTTTCGGTCCGAGAGCGCCGACACTTGTAAAATTATCTAAGTCCGAAGACTTTTGGAATGAACCAAAAGTCAACGAACACAATACATCAACCCTATCAACATCAAGTGGCAACCCGAAGGAAGCGCAGCGGCCAGCCCATGTACAACGCGAAGTTGTAGCATGCAACCAACCAACCGCTAACCTCCAACGGCACTCAATGTATTCGTTACACATGGGCGCACCTGCACCACACTGTCGTGACCATCCAACGAGCCGTCGGTTCGGTCGTGTGTTACAAGCACCCCATCACATAGGCATAGAGTCACCACACAGTGTTCTTCAACACTCTCGTCACATGGTGCAAGTCACGGTACGCACCACCAATGTGCACTGGTTGGCCAATTCCAGCACACACGGGGCGCGCACGCGCAAGCACTAACCACCAAGCATGGGTCGCCTGAGAGGATCGATGCGAACGCATCTCTACAACTTGAAGCTCCCAGCCTGTAGTCCCGTCGTTTGCGGGCGGTCGTAGGTGTCGAAACTAGTGCTATCCACAGTCGGCAAGCTCGTCCACCGGTGTTCCCAACATGTATTGGTACTAACACGTGCAGCGCGAACCCGCCCTTTGCGGCCTAGTAGTAAGCGGGGATGAGACGCCAGTGTGCCAATGGACAGCACGGACGGTTCTCGGAGGGTTGTTAGGCCCGCTAGCTTACGACCACCTAATGGGTATAAGAAGCGCTATCAGCTCGGATTGGATACGACCTTAGAGGCGTTCAGGCATAATCCAGCGGACGTAGCGTCATACCATAGTCCGTTCGAACTAGTATTGAGCCAGTGGTCCGTACCTGTGGTTCCTCTCGTACTGCACAGGAATTCCGTTAAGATAGCGACAAACAATGCACACCAGTAGGGTAAAACTAACCTGTCTCACGACGGTCTAAACCCAGCTCACGTTCCCTTGAAAGGGTGAACAATCCTACGCTTGGTAAATTTTGCTTTACAATGATAGGAAGAGCCGACATCGAAGGATCAAAAAGCCACGTCGCTATGAACGCTTGGCGGCCACAAGCCAGTTATCCCTGTGTGTGCGTAGCTGTCAAGCCAGCAGTTTAGACGTGCTTTGTGTCGCTCCGTATTTTTTGCAAAAATATTGTGCAAAAGTGCTTATAAATAGCGGAACAATAGTCGAAAAGGGCGAATTGAGTGTCATTCTTAGCGAATATTGAAAAAGGAAATCGTTTTACTTCAATTTTACTGCGCTAAAACTCAGTTTAAAGTGTCCCCATACACTTTGTATGGGGAACTTCAGTGGCGAATAAATATCGAAATACCGTGTTAGAACATTGGAAAAGTGGTAAAACACATGCTAGGGAGCATAAACTATCGTTTTCCAGCGACGTAAAGTGCTTTTAAAAAGAGATAAACTAAAAACTCGACGTGAAAGTGCGTGCAACAGCGTGGTACGGTGGCGTCAGGTGTGTCGTCGCGTGTGTTTGTGTCATCAACAACACCACGAAGCGTTTTCGAGCAGTGAGGACAACAACCCAACGTAAAAGCTCCCTTTTTATGACGACAGCGCCACCCGTGGCGGGTTCCGCAACTTCCAGCGAAGACAGCAACCACCTTCTCTTCGACGTCTGCAGCGCCACCAGTGACCGGTAGCGGTAGCGCTTAGCCGGGACACCAGCGTTACGAAGCGTTACGGTGCTATAAAACTCGATGCGAATTGCATACCTTTCCGGCGCTTAGCGGTCAGAGAGTGAGAACGCGCAGCCGGAGACCGGGAACGCTTAGCAGGAGACCGGGAACGGTTCTTTGGCTCCGAATCCTTCCCCGGGAACGCCAAAACGAGAGACTTCAACGCGTCAGCAGGCGACGAACCCGTTTTTTGGTGTTTTCTTGAATCTCTTGCGGAATTTATTAAAAATTCTTATTCTTGCGGTTTTCTCTTGCGAAATTGTTTTTAATAAAGGAAAAAGTGGGAGTTTTTTATTCTTGCGATCCGCGGACGGGAAATCTGCCAAAGGGGCTCTAGCGACGGACGGTCGTTACCTTGGCAGATGTTGAAGGGAATATTCCCTTGTTCCGTCTGAACGATTCGTGCAGGCGGTTTTTTGTGAAAGGAGCGGAGAATGGAGGGGCGGGTGCTTCGTTCCGGGGTGCGGTCGTCGTCCACGCCTCGGAAGCGGTCCGATACCCCTTCCCCTTTACCGGAGACACCACGGCCGGCCGGACCAACGGTGGCGGTTCCGTCCGAGGCTGATAATTCCGAGGAGGAGGACGATGCGGAATTTTCCGACGCCTCTCTTCTCGAGCAGACGGTGGTGCCGCCAGTGGTAGCGGCAGGGGAGATGTCTTCAACCGTGGCTCCCCACGACGATGGCGAAGCGTCGGTGCTGGCTTTCCAGCACAAGATGCTGGAGAACTTCGCCAAACAGATCGAGTCGCTGACGGAAGAGCTGCGACTTAGCCGGGAACGTGAAGTGGCCCTGAAGTGTACGCTGGAAGCGCTTCAAGAGGGCATGCGTTCCTTGACGGCGCTTCATTCCTCGGCACAGCCTGTTGGTCAGGGCAGTGCCAGGACAAAACGCAGCCGGCAGCAGCGCAACCGTGCGAAGAAAGCTTCGCAACTGCAGCAGCAGCAGCAGCAGCAGCAGCAGCAGCAGCGGCAGCAGCAGCAGCAGCGGCAGCAGCAACAACAACAGCGGCAGCAGCAGCAGCAGCAGCAGCAGCAGCAGCGCAGCCAGCCACAGCCGCAGCGACGGACGGTCGCAGTGTCGGCTAATGGCCAGCAGCAGCAGCAGCAGCAGCAACCGCAACGTCAGCAGCAGCGGCAACAGCAGCAGATGTCCTGGGCTACGGTCGTGAGCGGTCGGAAGAGCCGATCGCAACGTTCGACTCAGCAGCAGCAGCAACCGCAGCAGGTGGGCCAGCCGTACCGGCCACCTCAGATGCGCCAGCAGCAGCAGCAGAGTCAGCAGCAACAACATCAGCAGCATCGTGCCCAGTCTAAGGGGCGTCCTCCGCGTCCTGACCGCATTGCGGTGGTCCCAGGTTCGGACAAAACCTGGACAGAGATGTACGTGAAGCTGCGTACATCTCAGGAGCTGCAGGACGTCAGGGCAGACATCGGCATGGGGCGCCGGACCGTGCAAGGTCATCTGCTTGTACCGTTGCGGAAGAACGTCGATAGCGCGGAGCTGGCTCGCCGGATCCAGCTAGCGCTAGGTGAGGATGGCGAGGCACGAGTGGTGACGGAGATGGGTGAGCTTCTCATCACCAACGTCGACTCTCTGGCCAAAGAGAGTGACGTGAAGCTTGCCATTGAGGAGAAGCTGGGGTCAGCGGCTGGCATCACTCACGTCGAGCTTTGGGAGCTCCGTGATGGCACAAAGCGAGCGCGTGTTCGACTCCCACTGGCCAAGGCACGGAGTCTCATTGGTCAGAAGTTGACACTCTGCCAATGTGTCAGCGGCATCCGCGAAGTGCCGAAGAAGCCGCTCGACCGTCAGCGCTGCTTCCGTTGCCTGCTGATGGGGCACCTGGCGCGGGACTGCCGTTCTTCAACTGACCGGACGGGTCAGTGTTTGCAGTGTGGCGAGGTAGGCCACCGCGTTAGTCAGTGCACGTCGGCAGCTAAGTGCATTGTCTGCCAGGGGCCCCATCGAGTGGGCCACTCATCGTGCCGACAAGGTCAACAGTGTCGGGTGTAGTGAGGGTGATGCAGGTCAACCTGGGTGGTGGACGCACTGCTCAGGATCTGGCCCTGCAAACAGCCCGCACTAAGCGGGTCGACGTGCTGCTGCTGTCAGAGGTGTACCGACCTCCAGAGGGCAGCGGAAACTGGTCGGTGGATTCGTCGGGGAGAGCAGCTGTGGTGGCGACCGGCCACCTTCCGATCCAGCGGGTCTGGCGCTGTGCCATGCCCGGGTTGGCTGCTGCGCAGATTGGAGGGGTGGTCTTCATCAGCTGTTACGCCCCTCCACGTCTCAACGCCGGCGAGTTCGAGCAACTTCTGGAGGCGGTGGAGTTGGAGGCCCAACCCCACCCTCGCATCGTCCTGGCAGGCGATTTCAACGCCTGGAATGAGGAGTGGGGTAGCCAACGTACCACCCGGCGCGGTGAAGAGCTGCTCGATACAATTCGGCAGCTTGGGCTTGTGGTCCTGAACCAAGGATCGGTCCCGACGTTCGTGGGCAACGGAGTCGCCACTCCCAGTGTCGTGGATGTGTCTTTCGCGAGCGCATCCATTGCTCGTCCAGACACTTGGGAGGTGGCAGCGAACACCATTTCGTGCCACTATACGGCGTCGGACCACCGGTACATTTTCTTCACCGTGGGGCCTCCAACTCTTGACCAGCAGCGACGACAACAGCAGCAGCACCAGCAGCAGCAGCACCAGCAGCAGCAGCACCTGCAGCAGCAGCATCGTCACCTGAACGGGAGGCAGCAGCGACAACAGCAGCAGCATCGCCAGCGGGGACAGGGGTCCTCTTCGTCGTCTACCACGTTTCGGCACGCTGGCCGTAGATGGAGGACGACGCAGTTTTCGGTGGAGGCATTCGCAGCCGCACTCCAGACGGCCGGTTTTCCGGAACGAGCCGTCAGCCAGGAGGGGATGGTCGACGCCATGCTAGATGCATGCGACGACACGATGGAGCGCGTCACCATGTCGCATCGTGACCCCCATCGAGACCTCTTCTGGTGGACTCCGGAGATCTTGCGTCTTCGGGAGGAGTGTTCGACCGTGCATGAGCGGATGCTTCGTACCACCGACCTGCAGGAGCGCAGCATTGTGGCTGCACATCATCGGTCGGCGAGGAGAGCTGTCGAGAAGGCTGTCCGGGCCAGCAAGCGAGCGCAGCTCGATGAGCTGATTCAACAGGCGGAAACCAACGAGTTTGGGGCCGGTTATCGGGTGGTCATGTCTCGTCTTCGTGGCTGCTTCGTGCCACCTGAGACTGACCGTGTCGTGTTGGAGCGGATAGCCAACGATCTGTTCCCGACACATCCGCCTGTTGACTGGCCGGACGCTGAATCATCGAGCGTCGACACCGAGGAGCGGAGTTCTTCGTTGACCCCTGTCACCGTGGGCGAGCTGTTGTCCATCGTGGGATCGATGGCGAACCGGAAAGCGCCTGGACTGGACGGTATCCCCAACGCGGCGGTTAAGACGGCCATTAGGAAGTACCCGGAGGTTTTCGTCCGTTTGTACCAGGACTGCCTGGACCGGGGTGCGTTTCCAGCGCCCTGGAAGAGGCAACGACTGGTACTGCTGCCAAAGCCTGGCAAGCCTCCCGGGGAAAGCTCCTCCTACCGGCCGCTGTGCATGCTCGACGCACTCGGCAAGGTGTTGGAGCGCCTAATTCTTAACCGCCTCAACGAGTTCCTGGAGGAACCGGATGCGGAACGGCTGTCGGACGGGCAGTACGGTTTCCGGCGAGGCAGATCCACCATCAGTGCGATCCAGCGCGTTGTCGAAGCGGGCAGGACGGCCATGTCCTTTCGCCGCACCAACGCCCGAGACAAGCGCTGCCTGATGGTGGTGGCACTTGATATCCGCAACGCCTTTAACTCTGCGCCCTGGCAAGCCATCGCCAACGCGCTGAGGGACAAGGGGGTACCGTCATCGCTGCAGCAGATACTGAGGAGCTATTTCGAGGACCGGCGGCTGGTTATCGACACCAGCGAGGGCCCTGTCGAGCGGAACATCAGTGCGGGCGTTCCACAGGGTTCCATTCTGGGACCCACGCTTTGGAACGTGCTGTACGACGGGGTCCTGGGTGTCCAGTTGCC